>NC_089304.1:2100000-2239534 GCF_000512565.2 Kwoniella dejecticola CBS 10117 | reverse complement strand
CCCCTAACCCCTAACCCCTAACCCCCTAACCCTTATCTTAGACCTGATCTCGCTCTACTTTCCACCGGTCCCTAGACCTGTGCGCCTCTCAACGACCACCCTTCATGAGCCTATACCACTTGATTGAACCCCCTGCCGGGTACCTATTTGGCCCTTTTTTTCACGTTTCGTGGAGCCCCAATGGACCAGTTAACTGAAGTACCTTGATCAACTGCCACAGACCTTAGATGACCCCGGATGTCGGGTGCTGAAATTTGATCCCGGGCTTAGGGGTCAAAATCCTGGGTGACCGGGAGGTGTCAAGATAAATTCTCATTCTTCACACATCAATGCTACAGCCCTCAAACTATTTTTCCCAGCATCCTACAGCAATACTCTACTGGGATCCACAGCTTGATTGGAAAAATTCATGCATCCACCGGACTTGACCCGGATTTTCACCCCAAAAGTGGCACCTCCCTCTCCGGGGGTCGAACCCGGAGGGGGGGTGAAAAAAAATTCCCATTTGTTCCCTATGGATCCCAGAGCTTAACGGGTATTTTTCCCAGCATCCCAGAGGTGTTCTGGACCGGTTGGGAGTGAAAAACAGGCATGTGTGCTATGGTGGGGAAACGCCCCTCCGGGAACGGGGATGTATGTAACCCCCTAACCTTCGCAAAATCCCCCTGGTCAGGGATCTACTCTGTAACCCCCCAACGACTCGTTCCCGCCGCGTTCTGCTGTTAGATGTTCCGTTGCGACGTCTGTTCTGCCACTCAGTTTGCGTTGGCGAGGAGACCGGCCTTGCTGATGTGTTTGGCGACAAGATGGAACCGCTTCATATCCGCTGGTGGTGAAAGTCAAAACGATGCATTAAAAAAAACAGTGAGTCCAGCGCGAAGTATTCCTCCTCTTGTGACGTTGGTGCTATGATGCTGAGCTCTATACGCGGAATCTTCCTAGAAGATATTTTGGAGGATTTTTGGAAATAACTCAGTTCTGACGACTTCTGCTACTAGAGACTCTCGACTGTTACATACAACTTAATTTTGACCGCCGTGTTGTTGGGATTCGCGGACACATAGGAATCTTGACCCGCTTTGGTCACATAGACAACACGCTCGCGCGCAACATGCAATCCAGCCTGCAAATGTCTTGCGCATATCCTGTTTATCAAATTTATTGAACGGTCCTTCTAGATGGCGCTACAATTGGTGTCGTTTGTTCAACCTACCACGTCAACGCCTGAGCAAATCACGATAACCATGTGATACGAGCCGATACATTGTATATTCGCATGCAATCTCACTTGGGCCGAGAATTGTCGCAATGTCTATGATCTATTGTATCTCACTGCTACAGTCATCATTATAACGATTATTTATCAACGTCTACGCATTCACCCTCCTGGGCTGCTCCGCAATCAATACCACAACGCCTGAAAGAAAGACTATATCAGCAGGGCAAAAACACTCGGGGGGCGGAGCAGGACGCTGAGCTGCTCACCTTGTTCCAGAAGACCACTTGATCAATAGCTAGCTCGTCACCAGTGATGTTGAAACCTGTAGCGTTGTTCTGGAATTCCACCACGTTCTGGGCTGCTCCATATAAAGGCCACTCGGCGATATTGGTGATGTTGTCATCTGTAGCGGAAGCGTACGTGTTCGGGCTGCCTGAGATGATGAATGACGTCAACCACCTTTGCATTTGCTTCGCGACGTCGACGTTAGTACCCGACAGGGACGAGCCCCCACCGGCTGCACCGGTAGCACCGCCGCTGCTACCGCCTGGACCCGACGAGGAAGTGCTGTTGGATGCAGAAGAGGATGACGAGGATTGGTTTCCGGAATCTGGACCCGCTGCTGTTGAGGATGACAAAGAACTCGAGGAGCTGGCGGAGTCGGTAGCATTGCTTGAACTTTGCATGGAAGACGACTGTCCACCGGTAGAGCCAGACGATCCTAATGATGATGAGGACGATGACGAGCTCGAGTACCACCAGTATGTCTGATCAGACCCGTGAGTCGCCGATCCCAAGTAATTCACATAATTGTAAGTCTGATTGCCGAACGCATTGGTGAGAGGGAGGAGCTTTCCTGGGATATCATAGTGTTGTTTGGCGGCAGCGAATCGAAGTCCATAAGAGCTGTAATCGCTTGCCGGATACAACTCTTCGATCTGATCGATTGCCCAATCGGTGATGGAGGGGAATATGACCTTGAACTCGTTACGGTAAGATTCATCGTCCTCTACACCAGACTGTGCTTGAGAGTTTGATTCGTGAGCTGAATGACCTAGTAAGACCTCGACATCTTTGTGAAATTGACCAATCGACAGGAGATATTCAGAGGTATCGGGTAGAACGACACCGTCTGCTCTTGGTTGCATCTGGTAGTTATACATTGAAGTGATGTTGTTACTAGCGGACAAAAGGTCGTCGAATGATACAGTCTTTAGACAAGAGATGACATCTTGACCCCATGTACAATTGACGGCCTCCGTGACGTTTTGCAAATATTGCTCAGCTTGAGCATGACCGGCTCCTGGGACCCAGCCAGGCGAGTTCAAGATGGCTCTCTTGAAAGTTGGTTTCCATTTGTGTCCGCCGAAAGCCTGTCGCAAGGAAGAAAAGTCAGTGGTCAAATGAGCAAAGTCAACAGAAGCGGTCAACGTACCGTTATAGCCGCAACCACCTGAGACCCACCCGCTGAGAAACCCCAGTTGGTGACTTCGTCGGGATCACCGCCGAAACTGCTGATATATGTGTCGACCCACTCCAGAGCCTTCCTAGCATCATAAATAGCGACATTCGATACTCCTCCAGCTCGCTGAAGGGTCGGACCATTTGCTACCCCGAATATGCCAAGCTGCGTGCACTCTTAGCTATTGGAAGAAGGACAGTAGGGAGTTGCAAAGTCCGATTGAACTCACTCGGTAATTGTACGATACAAAGATGAAAGAGTTGTTGGATGCTTCGAAAAGACCCTGGAGTACGATCAGTCTTGCAGTATGTTAATCATAGTGACAACAATACTCACCGCCGGAGTGTTTTCTTCCTTGCTTCCACCCGTCCAGCCTCCACCGTAATTCCAGAACAGAACCGGGAGTTTCGCGTCTCCATCTAAGGCTTGAGCAGGGACGTAGACGTCCAAGAATAAGCAATCTTCCGCCTTGGAACATCCTTCAGTGCCTTCAGTCTCCCAGGTGCCGTTATTCGTCGTGGTCTCCTCAATCGGATCTTGAGGGGCTGCCCATCTCAAACCATCGACTGGGGCAGCCGCGTATCGAATGTTCTTGAACACGTAGTAATCACCGGAAGTTGTGTTGGATTTCTCGTAAGCTTGAATGGTTGAATAGTTGAGGGACACTGTGGGCAGAGATTGATCGTCTCTTGCCTGAAGGGGTTCAATGGCCAAGGCGGCCACCAGGCTACCTGCCAAAGTGATCGAAGAAAGGAGGTAGTGGGGAAGCATTGCGAATTGTTGGGAGTACTGATGATTGAACAAAGACTCCATCCTCATGACCATACGCTTCTTATACCTTTCCAACTTCGACGTCTTCACATGGCATCACTCTCTCAGCTGTAACATTCGCAGTATTGTCGTTTGAGGTGTCGTAGTCGGATATGCCAAGAGCGGCGAGGCAGTGAAACCAACTGCGCTGTTCTCAGGTACGCTAACCGATATTTCGCAGACTAGCGAGATCCACCTGCTTGAGCCATGCTGAAATGTTCGGCCGAGCAAGAAGTCATTCATATGAAGACTGCGAGCTTCGGATGCAGTTTGAGTCGGGCGATCTCAAAGAGATCTTTGCAATCGACATTGATCAGCACAGATCGTCAAAAAGGGAGACCACGTGCTGCGCGAATCTGTTGTACTGCGGCGGCGTCTTTTTCAGCTCAAGTATATTTTGATCGCCGCAATGTTGCGGTCTCTAGAGGCAGTACGACGCTGCGTCCAGCTGCGTACATGAACGAGTGATACCTGTGTACCAGTGAAAGGAGCCTTCCGGTGATGAGACACCAGCCCAGCAATGACATCACTCCGGTCAATCCAATCGCGATATCCCCGGTCATACTGTCCGAGGCAGGGCAGATATCTTGCGTTGAAACTTTGCATTATCAGCGCACAAATCCCCTAAAGCATAGATCCGTTGTGATAGAGTGTACGGCAATGTACCTGAACAAAGTCTGCGAGACTACTGATTGCATATTTTCGCCCGATCTAGCCATTTCCCGACTTATTTTGTCTTCACAAGATTCAAACTAATACATATGAACACGCCCATCATGGCTAGTGAGATGCCGTGGGCATTCCTTGCCAATCTCGAATCGATCTACCTTTGAGTATGAACACGATGCAAATGATGGCTCCTACTCCTGCGGCCAGAGCGCCTTGCACGATGTACTCAGACAGAAAGCCATGCTCTTCGCCCCAGTCGTAGACAAAGAAAGCAATGGCAAATCCCCATATTGATTTGAAGAATACGAATACTGCTTGAGTATCCATAGAGCGAGAAAGATATCCTTCCAAGACGTACTACCAATGGAGTAGACGTTCAGCTCGGATGGTATCCCAGATCCTGAGCAGAGAGGGCAGAACGTACTGTTTGTAAGACGCCGGTAGCAGCCGACAGACAGAAAAAGAACAAACCGCCGCCAATGAGATAAGCGATCCAATGAAGCTCGAAGTGGACTACCAATCCTACGATGAGACAGCCAACGAACATGAAGGGAAGAATCGGAAGCTTTTCAAGTCATGGGTCAGCCTGCTATCCTGAAGGGATCAAATCCGGCTCAACGACTCACTAGCGCCCAAAGACGATGCTCGGGCTCTCGATAACCTTTCTTCTTGACCATATACGAGATCACTTTGTCGCCGACGATCCCTCCTGACCATTTACCCAGAACACCGCCGATGCCAAAGGCCAAAAAAGCCGCACCCAGTGGAATCAGAGCGAAGTCATAAGGTGGCTCTTCAAACTTCTGTGGCATAACGATCGTGATGCCAACAGACCACGCGAAAATGGAGCCATAGTATATAGAGGGGATGACAATCGTCAAGTATCGAGCCTAGGCAGTTCAGGCTTAGCTGTTGCATTCTATCCTCAAGCCGAAAGACGGGTGCTCACTATTAAAATGGGCGATAACGTTATCCTAAGGTATTCCCCTGGCCGTTTCCATGGCATCCACGCCGCACCGACGTGTCCGGGGGCGAAGACGTTGTTGTTAGGTGCTTGTTCAACATGCTCGGTAACGGCTTTCACGTCGCAGTCTTTCCCGTCGTAATCACCGGAGGCAGCTTGCGATTCGGGGTTTGCAGTAGCACCCAAGTTGTGCATTGGTGCCTCGTCGTCTTGATTCCACAATGTTTCCGGCACGACAAAGAAGAAGGCCCCAAATTGTAAGACCGCGAGACCCAGAATGAGCCAAAACAGCGCTCTCCAGGTGGTGTGTTCAATGATCAGTCCACAAAAGACTGGAGCAATGGCCGGTGCTATGACGACGGCCACAGCAAACATCGACATCTTTGAGCCGCGGACCTCTTTGACATATATATCTCCGACTGTAGCCGGGGGAATAGTCTGCGAAAAGGAGGAAGTGATACCAGCGAAAACGCGGGCTATGGCGAATTCCACATATGTCTTCGATAGAGCCATCCAGACAACACAGGGAATGAACAGGAGTGATCCAAGCAGGTATACAGGTCTGCGTCCGATAGTCTTATCGTGCCGGCGTGTAAGCTGACTACAATCTTCAGGGCAAATTCGCAACACTTACTCTCGATAATGGATTCCAGAAGAGCGGGCCAACGGCTATACCTAGAAGATTGTAGCCAATCGTTTTAGGGATTTGTCCTGGAGAAACACCGAAGGCTTTTCCCATAGTTCTGGCGCGTCCGTCATCACAAGCTCATACCGCATGGACGTTTGGGAAACTTACGGAAATGCGACTTGAATGATTGCAACGCTGTATCAAGATGACAAGTTAGCGCCGAGATATGCACCCAAATGGTTCTCAGAGGAGCACCTCACCTGAAATTCGCCAGAAACCCACTGTAGCTGAGTGTCAAAAGGATGAAGAATTTACGCCACTTATTGAGAGCGTTGATCGGGTGGTTGGCTGGAAGACTGGGGTCACGGCCATCTTGATGAGCGACAGCAGCGTTATTCCTTTGGGACTCGACTTCGATTTGCGATTGATGGGTCATGGTGCCGAGTCACGTTCTGGGACGATGGGAGAAAAAGCTTTGGCTACTGAGTATCACTTATATCACTTATGTATCGTTCGCATCAGTCCAAGAGAGATGTACCTCCGATATGTGCGGTGATCATCTGGGGAACGTGACAGACATCTGTGCCGCTTTCCTGCGTGACATACTTCAACCCCTTTATGACAAGTCCCTAACCCCCGTGGATCCCCCGCAGCAATAGTATCTGACCCTTTTGTCCCACAATTGGGCAGCAGCTTGAATCCCCGCAAATGCCCGCAAGGCGGAATAGCGGTGTTTTGTCGATATGCCGCTGGACGCTTGATCGCGACAAAGGAGGCTGCGCGATTAGTCACGCGAGAAGCATGCGCCCTGTAAATGACGATCTCCTCCAGGGAACCGCTCAATACGACTGAAATGCACTGGCTGATCTGTTGAACAGCATGGAATAGATTGAGGCACATTCTCCACTATCGCTCAAATCATATTACCTGTCGACTCGCGTCTGCCTGACCAGCTACCGCGGACCCTGGTCAAAACCACTCGATCAAATTCAGCAGATGCGGCTTTCTCAGCTAGACCATGGGCTGTGCGATTCCGTGGACTGAATACCTGGAATGACATTTTATTTACATCTGCGGAAGAAGCGATCAATAGTACAATGCATGATGTCCAATCAAGTGGCGATATGTATTACTGCTGCTCTGTCTCCACAATCTGGCGATAAAGCTCTTCATACTTTTCTCCAGCCTCTTTAATGCAGTCATGTGCATACAGTATCCTCTGTGTTACTCTGTAGGGAAACGTAGAATCATTGTCAACCAGTCCATCGATGTTGCCAGCTGCAGTCTAGATGCAGAATAAGACGTACTGATCGATAGCCTTATCAGGATTCTCTCCGCCTTCTTTCTTAGCGGTTCTAAAAGCTAGATCTCTTGCTTCCTGAGCTGAGCCTTTCGCCAAATGTAGTCCCTTTCCATTTGCCGCAGCAGTGAGGACCGCCCAATCCGCTCGAGATTTCCGAAGATTCTGTACGACAGAACGTGTCAGCGGATCCTCAGAATGAATAACATTGACCGATCTTCACCTGATACACAAGCAGGGCTCGGTGGATTTCATCTTTGGACTGGATCCTTCCAAGTACCGCGCCAAGCACTGCGGCATCTTCCACCGCCTGTGCAGCTCCTTGAGCCAGATGAGGTAAAGTAGGGTGGCAAGCGTCCCCTACCAATGCCGTATTCCCATCTACCCAATGCGAAAGAGGGGCATGCACTCTGAGCTTCCATTCCAGTACATCACCTTCCGGCACAAGTTGCAACAGCTTCTGCACCCGAGGACAGAAGTCGGAAAACATCTCCAACATCTCCTCCTTCGACCCAGATGCCGTCCACGAGTCCGCTTCCACAAAGCGCCTGTCGGGGTGCGCGGTAGACATGTTGAACAAGTCGTGTGAGGCGATCGGGTAGGCCTGGAAAACAACATCAGTCACTGATCGCAAACGAGACAGCTGTTCGCACTCACTATGATATGACGTCTCTCACCGATCCATCGATAACTATGAGATCCTGTGAAGAAGGGTACAAGATCAGGGTCTTCGTTGATCATGGATCGTTTTACGATAATACGATAGGCTGCCTGTCCCGTATCTTCCACTGATGTGGGCCGATTGTTAGTCGCATTCGCACATCACAAACGTCTTTCATAGGCTCACCTTCGTCGACTTCCCCTTGTCGTTCAAGCATCGCTGTCCTAGCCTTACTTTTGACGCCGTCGGCCGCCAAAATGAGGTCCGCTTCTATCCATTGTGAATTCTCTTCGTCTGGTGAAGCTGACGATGTGGCTGCCTTGGCGGTTCCCCTGCTTTTGACTTGAAACCTGTTTGCGTCGAAATCCCACCCTGTTACTAGCTTTCCGAGGTGCAACGAGACCGCTCCAGAGCTCATTGCACCTTCGAGAAGACTCTTCTGCAATGCCGATCGATGAACGACCTACGAGGAAGCAGTATCCCGATCAGTTCTCGTCACCGCACCCTGGTATAGACCGACAGCCAAGTTCCTCACGTAAAACGGATATCCAAACTCTTTCTGGATGTATTGAAAATCTACGGCTGTCAAGACTTCATCCTTAACAGAATCTGGTAACCAAGTCAGCTGTACTCAACCCAGATCTTAGCTCGTCCTCACTGAGAACACTGGCACCGTCCAGAGCGACAGCTTCCGATCTAGCAATATCCAGGACGCCCCAAGAATCCAGAATCCTTGAGAGATTGGGCGTAATATTGATGCCCGCTCCCACCTCACCGATCTCTCGTGCAGATTCCCAAACGTGAATATTGGTGAATCCTTGTCTTGCCAGAGCTAATGCACATCCCATACCACCCATACCAGCTCCGACACTATCAGGTTCTGTCAGCAAGTCCGTTGATAGGGTAGATGTATACATGGTAGAGCTCCCATCCTTACATGTGCACTCGAAGTTCTTTAACTGATGTGTTGGTGAGCGTCATGATGTGTGCCTTCTGTTGCTCGGTGTCCTGCTCAGAGACGCAAAGAGTCGAACCTAGCCGATTCAGACGATTATAACAGGGACCTACAACGAAGACTATGTACAGCGCAAGCGCCAGATCGGGGAAAAAGGACATGGCTGCTGTCGACAATAGGTAATGATCGCCGCAGTGGAGTCTCCACGAGGACTGCCAGAGTAACGCAACCCATTGCGGGGTTCTTGCCGAGCCCTCTCATATGTTTACAATGCCCAGGGCAGTCGAATGGAGCATAATCATCTGTTCGGTTTATTACGAAAGTTAGCCGAGCGGTAAATTCGGCCTGTCAATAAACTCGTTTTGAAGACCGCTCAGGTGAGAACGCCGCTGTACTCAGACCATGGGACTGAACGAAATCTGTCATGTCGGCCATCATCATGTGACCCGAATTTTCATTGCATTATTGCCGGTAATCGCGAGGTCTGGAGGGCTATCCTCGTGGATTTGAAATACTAAGTACCAGAAACGCTAAAGGTGCGGGGAGACAGAACGAGCCACAACGTGAAAATGTCCAACAGTGGAGCTGCTACAGAACATTGCATGGAGTCTGCACATATGTGTATATCCGGTCCGGATGTATCAGAATATGAATTTATACAACTTATGAGTCTTTTCTTTCTCCAGTCCATTGTCTGATCAGAGCTCTCCCATAATCCTCGCAGTTAGGCAATCGATTGACCGTGTGTATATGACACTTTGCAGGTGAGGTGTTTGTTAGAAAGACTATTGACGAATCGGCGTCAGCAAAGTCATTGGAACCAAATGTCTGCATCAAGAATACCGCGACTTACTCCCGCAATGGAAATCGAACTGCCCGAATAGACTGCCTATTAGCTTTCCACTAGTGCGCTGACAATGGAAGCAATGCTCACCTCGCAGAAAGTCACAGGAGAATGGATGCGGAAATAGTATGGATCGCCCAGACCAAACTTCCCGATCCAGGCAAAATATGTCTCTTCCTCGTGTTCCTTGATGCGATCCATTTTGTACTTGAGAGGTCCTTCGGGCAAGTATGTGTTGAAAGCTTGTATTATCGCATAAACCTCTTCTTTCTGCTCCTGAGTGAATCTGCTTATGGGACATCCTTCGAATGGCACAATACGATTATCTTGATGAGCACCTCCGAGATGTCTACAGCGCGATCTTTCAATCAGCGCAAATAATGGGATTGATGTAGGCGTCGACACATCCTACCTCTCATCAAAGGGATTCCATCGATCCTGCGCGAGGCCGTGTTGACAGTCCATACCTTCGTTCAGCTGTGCTATTTGCTGATTCTCCGAGGACAGTTCTCGCATCAAGTTTAAACCTCGAACTTCTTCTTGGCTGAATAACCTCAAACCGGCGTGTTCCCCTACATCGATCCTGTCGGGTTCTGCACCCATGAAGGTAGGTCCTATGACCATTCGACGACCGACGAAGCAGACCGCCAAACATAGATGGTGTCCGAAAAATGTATAGCCCCAGGGATCTGTCAGGCTGGGCCGGCGGGTTGTTGGTGGCAAAAAGAGGCGGAAGTTGTATGAATGCTTGTTGAGGACTGCCAATCCGTTCACCAGCTGTCCCAGAAAGTGATTGGTCAAGGTGCAACCCAGAGCTTTGCGATATCCATCAGACGATAATGATGCTTCAAGTACGCCATGCACCAGCTCTTGTATGTTGGAGCTGACCTCATCAAGTCTCAATCCCCCTGGACCCGCGTCAGCTACGCGTACCCGTCCTGTCACGAACTTTCAAGGCTCACCTTGATTGACGTACAGCTCTGGGTTTGACCAAGCTCGGAATTCATCGTCTATAGCGACATCTCCTTTGATTACGGAGGCTTTCAGGTCTGCCGATAAAACACCCAGCAGCTTGTCCACTGCCTCGACGGCTTGCTCCACTGGAGCGCCTTCGTCCTGCTGATAGTGGAATACAGATGGATCGGGATTACCATCTGCGGAGAAACCCTTGTACGGCCGTTCGATATTCTTGATGTCCAGTCTTTCTATCAACCATGCTGGAGCAGGTACTTTCCGACGCGATTCGCACCACGACGTCGAGGTATGGTTGCTGATTCCGGCTATCCGGGGGTGATCTGAATTCGGCAGGATATCACGGAATGATACGGTTGCCTCTGTTCGGGGAGTTGAGGGGTCATCCTGAAGTACAAAACCTGAATTGATCGGAGCCGAGATCATAGTGTCGCGTTGGTCTATGAGTGCAATGGTATGAGACTTTTCTACGACGGGACCTGATGGCTATGATAAAAGGCTGGTCGTGAAATGGAAGTCGCATTGGGACCATATCGACAATCTTTGGCTATTTGACTATTTGAAGTGCGTTTTTAATGGATGAAATGCTTCATCCAGTGTGAGCCATTTCCTGTACATGCGATCGTGGAGCACCTCATCGAGAGAAAGCCGGTCCCACCGCTCGAATTCCCCGCAGGCGGGCAATTCCCCATACCCGTTTGCAATGGAGTTATATCAAACAAAGTATGTGAAAGATGGGGCTGGGAAAATACTGCGGTTTTACGAGACTCCAATGCCATGACGAGTGAAGACAGCATCCCGGGACGCTATGATTTGAGATACAGGAAGGAGTCAGACCCTTTACTCGTAAGGGACGACAGATGAAAATGCGCATGGTGATGGAAAGCTAAAAAGGCAGGCGACTCATTCCAACGAAAACTTGCGCGCCTTGAAAGGAGTTAGTGTGACTACCTTGTCAGATGACCCCCTCTGAGGATTCATCTGGTCTCATCAATGATAAATGTGACATATCCGCCCGCTGCAATTGATGGGAACTACAGCAGCCAGAGCTAGAGTACGAAGGCCGGGCAGTCGTATGGATTCCGGGAGTCTGAACATTCATTACCAACTGTGCGGGAATGGCTCGGTGAATAGATGAACGCCTTTCGTCGGAGGAATTGACGTTCGTGTCCAGCAAGATACAAGGACGGATGGTACGAAGAATCATGGTCATGTCCCCTACAGCAGAGAGTTCCGCCGCACTCAGCCGAGCTATCACTCAGAATCCACTCTCAGCGTGCTTATCCTTCTGTCTTGTGATGCATATATAGAATATAGAGCTGATTATTTTGATGACCTCCCAGTAAAATCAGCTGTTTGGCTTGTCGTTCAGCGAAGGTGAGCCAAGGCTGAATACTACTTTTACCTATGCATGCTGTTGTCTTGCCTGCTGACATTCGACCGTTGACGTCGATCGTCTGATAGCGCAAATGTCATACCTCTGATGTACGCTCCCGGTGTACTCGATGCATAAACCACGACATACGGTGTGAATACGCCAAGCACCAACGCGGTCGGAAGAAGAAAAGTCAATTGACTGAATCAAGCTTAACCCCTACGCATCCCGCCATACCCCTCAACAGGACGGCCAATGGACCTGCCTTTGACGAATCCATAGACACACACGTAGAATCCAGGTCAGATACTCTACCGCATCCATCGGATTCAGCTTCCATTGATAGAACGGATGTGCAATCTAAGGATGATCTGAATATACACTTCTCTCATGTGATTCCGCAGGAAGGGGATTCAGCTGGTAAGAGATGCCATTTTTTGCGTGTTTGACTACAGGCAGGACTGATTCTGCGAGATGGACTTAGGGTCCCCGGTCGGAGGAATCACACAGTATCCTGTCCCATTCCCTCAAGATGACCCATTACTTTTACATCACCTCCGCTCAGGTTGCCCTGATCCCGTCAAGGCTGGGTTGATGAGTGACGCTGATGCGGACGGGATGTTCGATTTGTACGTGTAGCATCTTCGTTCCTTGGTCATTTCGTCGAGCCAGCTGACCGCCGAGTGTGACAGCTATTTCCAGCATCTCAACGCCATTCTCGCCATACTCGATCCCAACCTTCACTCAGCCAACTACTGCCGTCAAAAGTCAACACTGCTATATTCTTCCGTCCTCACCGTCACAACCAAGGTCGTACGGCCCAAAATATACGCCAGATGTATGATGCTCACCAACAAGTTAGTCGGACAAGCGGTGGAATTTGGCCTATGCTCCGTTCACATCGTTCAAGCCTTAAACCTATTGCATCATTGGAAGAAATCGGACGATCATACTAGCTGGCGAAGAATGGGGTATGCTATCCGCATGGCTCAGGAGCTGAGACTAGATATTAAAAGCAGTCGTCCGCTGCCATCGGAAGATCTGATAGCTAGGGAGATGCTCAACAAGGAGAGGGCTTGGCTGAGTGAGTACTGGCTAAATATCTCTCCCAAGAAACCAAATTCTAAAAGATGACTGACGCTATGCGAGCAGATCTGATCATAGCTGATTATCAGTGCGTGCGAAATGTTTAAACTCGGCAAACCCTAACGTCGGCGATGTGCTGATCGGACGTGTCTGCGGTAGCCTCGCTATTCACCACTCTCTTCCCCGCATGATACATACTCAGGATGTAGACGACCCAGCTGATTGGGTTGCCGACCACCCGCGATTCGCCATACCTGGAGAGTCCTCATTGGGCCCTTTGATCACATTCAGTAGGATGTGCAGGTTCTACGCAGACAATTTAGATACAAAGAATAGGGAATCGGAGACAAGGACTCTACACTGGCTGGAAGTAGAATGGGCTAGGTGGAGAAACCGATGGCTGGCCAACAACGGTGCGTTAGTAAGGCGTCGTCCATATCGAGCAGAATTCTTAGATCTTCCTACGGGCAGATCCTGCTGACAACGTCTTGTCTTGCAGAGCGTTTTCAATTTACCCAATCACAACTTGCTACCTTCCGCCTCTGCGATGCATATTTCTGCTTCCACATCGCCGAATACCGTCTGCTTGCAACTGCGCGGCACAATCACACGAAGGATCACATTGATCTGAACCGACCCAGCGCCCTTTCTTCCGCTTTCTCAAAATCGGTTGAAGCTGCTCTGGGTATAGCAATTGTCATTCAGAAGGATCTCGCTCCTTATGGTTTCTTGCCGTATTGTTTCTACCTTACATGGGTGGCGATGGCAGTCACTGCGATATGGCTAGTAAAGGTACGCAGACCGTTTCCCACGATCTTTGCCTGGTCGAGCATGCTAGCTGATACACCGCAAGATAGAATATAGCACCAATGAGCCAAGAGGATCGAGTCAGGGTGATCGGCCTGCTTACGGAGGTCCAGTTCTCGATTGAAGAAGCATCCCGCTCTTCCGATGACATGGCAGCCTACACCAATCGCTTGCTGAAGCATTTGTTGAATGGAGTGTCCCCGGAGTGGCAACTAGCATCATTTCTCAGCAACTCAGAAGTCCCTCAGGATTCACAGCAGATCTCGGAGACGTCGGTCGCATCTATGGTAGCAGCGCCAGAATGGACCGCCCCTACTGCGGCTATGTGGGAGCCCTTCAGTGCTCAAGACATAATTCAGAACCAGCTCTGGAGCCAACATACCAACGCTGAACCATCTTTGCATCCCTTGAACTTGCTCGAAACCGGCCGAAACGGACCATCTCAGCAAGCTCAACAAGATGAAGCAATGCCAGGCTCGCAAGCGGACATTCCTGCTGTACCAAATGAAGTTGGGGGCTTTCTCTTCCCCACCGACGATGACGATTTTTGGTACGTCTTCAAACATGAGGCAGATCTCATGACTTACGACGCAATCAGCAGCTGATCCACTGTCTTCCCCAGGAGAAGTCTGTTCCCTCTCATCGACACAGGGACAAACTCATCTTTACCTGGCTGAACCGCGGTTCTGCGGACCGCAATTTACTGCTGGCGACGACTGCGATTTTGCAGTATTGTAGTTTTCGTGTTGTATATGTATCAATGCATTTCTGTCTCATCCCCTATTTCTGTTCCATGATTTCATCGATCCGTTCCATCAGGTACTGCACAATGCCCTCCGGGCCGACTTGCACTTGTAATCCTGTCGGGATTCCGTGAGTTTTGATTCCGGGAATGGTATCCCTAGCAATCTTTTGGATCTCCTGCTGCTGCTCTGGAGTCCACTGAGAAGACGAACACAGGACGAATTCGTAAGCCTGTGTACCCTAGACAACATCTTGCTAGCTCACCATTGATGCGCAGAACTGAGGAACAAAACATGTCAATCAAGAGGTTCTGCCTTCACGGAATTGTTTGGCCGAACATGGCTTCCAGACACTCACTAGTATGCCTGGAGCTGGCTGTATAGACTTCAGAAGAGGTTTAACGCCTTCTATGGCTATGACATGAGCAATCATCAGCGATAGTCATGTTATCGAGTACCAATCATGAACAATCCGCATTCCGCTTCCACTTACTGGTAGTATTTCCCGCATGCACGATATTGTATCTGTCTTTGACATTCTCGATCACAGCGCCAATGACTTTCTTCGCCCGGTCGGGGGCAGTATTGACTGAGACCAGGTTGATAAGTGATTTCGACGACGAAGACATGGTACATGTATTTCTGGGAACGCCATCAATCGATTTTTGACGAATAATGTTCCAAAGTAATCTGGATGATCGGAGCGACATGATGCAGCACATGTATTGATATTACATGGTCTGTGTGGACCGAACGGCCCACAAGAGATTTTAATCGTCACCTGCGACACAGGAATAGTCGCACGACGCGCCTGCGGGGGTGACTTGAAGATTAACGGTAAATCGCCGCAAGTGAAAGAGAACAATGTTGACCGATGCGGCGTAATCATTCGCATCGGTTCGGGAAGGTCTTTAAGTAAGCGGTCTTTTACGGTGTACAAAACAAGGAATCGCAAAGTTGGCAGGATCAAAACCATAGGTATAATTTGTATCTCGTTGGACAACTGCTTGTACTGGCTGTTGGATCGTCAGAGAGTGATATGCTCCTTCTCGCACCGTCAAAATCACACATTTACCTCGCCTCTCGTTTCAAAGCCTTTCAAATTAATTCCCGAGTCCAGACACAGAGGATTAGGACGATGGCTTCTTTCACGAGATTGGTCCGCTTCATACCAAAGTCATCTTCCGACGACATCAATGCCAAATCCGACTCTGATGCTCTTATAGGAGAGCCTGTGGATCTAGAGGTGGACGTAGGTACAGCAGCGTACGAAACGAAACCGGTCGAAGTGCATGTGTACTCGGGGCTGTCAGTTTTGAAACCGGGACAGAAGACGGGTCGGAAAGAGTTTGTTGGACGATTGTTGAGTCCTCTGGCTCAAATGGAGGTTGGTACCATAAGATGTGTCGGACTAAACGTGAGTTCTCTCACACCATCTTGACCTATCGTCGGAGTTCCTCGATCGGATGGTCCGACTCGGACCCCTGCGACACTGTGACAGAAATCTCAATATCGATCATACCGAAGAATTACTGACGCGTCTCGCCAGTATCTCAATCACGCCAAGGAGGTCAATTTGCCCATACCAGACATCCCGACCTTGTTCATGAAGCCCTCTACCGCCCTAGCAGATCCCTACCCTGCCCTGACAGTCATTCCTGAGGCATTCGTAGGCGATGACGCCGCGGATTTTGAGTCCGAAGTCGCCTTAGTCATTGGGAAAGCAGCCAAGAACGTCTCAGAAGCGCAAGCTTTGGACTATTTACTCGGGTAAGTGCAAACCCGATCGGGCTAGCAGGCATTATATTCTTTTGCAGCTGGACACAAGCGCTCGTCATGGTCTTATCGTCTTATCTTCTTGCAATCCGCTGACCACTTATTGCGCCTTGATTCAGGATAACGGCTGCGAACGATATCTCATCGAGAAAGGCACAGTTTGCGCAATCGCAGTGGTGTTATTCCAAATCTTTCGACGGTGCATGTCCACTAGGCCCCGCATTGGTACACGCAGCTCACATACGAGATCTGGCAGAGATCAGGATAACTGGTACGCTCAACGGAGCAAAAGTACAGGACAGCAAGCTCGAGTAAGTCGTCATTGGGTTGATCTGACGCTGTACGTTGACTGAGATATTACTCAGTGACCTCATTTTCTCCATTCCGAAGATCATATCATTCTTATCCCAGGGAACAACTTTGCAACCTGGAACAGTGATCATCACAGGGTACGTTACGATGGGCTGCAGGGACAGCGGTAATGATATGCTCAGGGTTACTGACGGATCATTTCATCAACGATAGTACCCCGGCCGGAGTGGGATGGTCAGCAGATCCCAAGATAACTCTGCACCATGGAGATGAGTTCCGAGTCAGTGTTTCACACGGAGTTGGAACGTTGATCAGTCGGATAGTCGAGGGAGGACGTTCGTAAAACCTCAGCATCGCGAGTGACTTGTTGTAGTATCTGGTCATTTTTGCCATTCTGTGCTGTTTCATCAGCCCTGTCCAGTGATCATGTCCGGCAATCTCATGTACTGTATATCTGTGAGCGCAGATCAGACATTGCGGCGACTAGTGGCGAGAATTGGCCGTTATTCTCCGCAAAGCACGCAGGTAGAGGGTGTTGGGGAATGGTTATTCTCATGCGTTATATAAGATCCTGTAGTGCCATCGAAGGATGAATACATTCAGCAGGTGCAAACGGTGACTCGCCAAGAAAAGCCGAATTGTTCAATAAGTGACCAGACACCGAAGATTATAAAGTCTCCCTCATGCCCTTGTACGTCTGCGTATGTCCGGATCTCGCAGGATCGCTTTCAAATCGTCGGAAAGCTAGAGCTGCACACCTTGAGATGGGACAGAGAGACAGAAGAGAGGGGAGGATTGGTAAGTTCGATGGTAGACAGACGCACTCGATGATAAAGTCTCGGATCACTGATCTCAGCATACATTGAATACTTGACATAGTTTTCGGCAGAGCATACACAGACGACACCATTGATCCTCGCGAAGACAAGGTTGGATCGAACGCACCTGATGGACTGATATCGCCGTACACTAGGGGATCCACGATGATATACAGATACCCATCGATTGACCTGGCTTGGCAACGGCTCCGTAACGATCCATATTGGTTGCAGGACGTATGGGACAGAGAAAAGGTCATGCTGTACGAGCTAGCCCCTGGCCCTGAAGACGAGACGCTGAAGATGGTATAGCTTCTAAATAGAACCCTAGCCGAAGTATGTGATGTACTGAAACTTGAAAGGACATCGCCTTATTGGGTCACTCTAGCTGCTCAGCATATGCTGCGTAAGAACTCGGCGTAATATTGCAATCATGGACCTGTCAGATCTAGTGTACAACTGCATGCGCTTGACATATAGGTGAATTGGGAACACGAATATCTATTTGAGGGTATCATCCGGTCCCCAAGCCTCACCTAGTCCTTTTTAAACAGACTGACAGGATCGACGATCCGAATGAACAGTGTATCCTGAGACGCAAGATTCCACTGCTTGGATCAGCGAAGGCCCTCGGCGATTTCAGACTCACCTATGCATTGAGACCGGCTACAGCGTACTCTATCGACCCCTTCGATCATCGCGCAATCTATTGCCTTTGGATCGTATGCACAGGCTCCGCACGCTGCTACTTGTCAGCCGGAACGAGCAGTTAGTTCAGCGTAGTACTCACCATTGAGATTTGAAGAAGTATCCACGCAACCCAGTCTCCCCCTTCCTATCGGACAGTACGACTCATTCGGCAGACAGCTCAACGCTAGATCTGCTTGCGCCCGCCGACGTCGAGCACCGGTTGGTTGGACTGGATCCGAGTAGCCAGCTGTGAAGTCATTTTCGATGGTATACACGGTGGGTTTTACTCCCATAGACATGATAATTGCCCCTGTCTCGAGTCAGCTCTATCGTCGCACCAACGAGACTCACAATCGGCATTCCCAGTCTTGGCAGCCTGCGCTATTGATCCTAATGTCTGACTACACTGCGAGTATAGACTTCCTGTTGAATCGAAGGCCGGAGCCGGACAACTGTATGTCGCTCCATTGGCATCCATCAGATAAATCTTGTTGACCGGTACTTTGCTCGGAGATGTACAGGATGTAGCATCGTAAGTGTAGGTGGAATTGTAGAAGTGCGTTGTATCGTCAGTCGACCACACGGGATTGGCTTCATAACTGATGAGCTCGATGGAAACCGCACATGCTTGAATCTGTGCTCGCGTTTGAGCGTACACGACATTAGCCGAGCAGATGAGAATCGACCAGAAGAAGAACATGATTAGAAGAAAGGTCTGGGAGGTGTGACTGACTTGCAATCGAGGGGTATTCCTGTTCCTTCTTCTTCAGACGGGTATATCTTATGTATCAGTCGGCTGGATTATAGAAAGCGATCAAATTCTGGGCTAAAGCGATCTACGCAGCAGATTTTACATGTTGCTAACGATTTCAGCCACAACAGCTGATCCGATTAGCACATGTGGACACGCAACGAAAGAAGCATCTTGTAGGACGTCAATAACGATTCAGTGTAGAATCATAGCGACTCAAGCCGTGACCAAAAATCATTCGAAGATCGCGGATCGTTCCTGCCGCGAGCTCGTGTACGCTGATCTACCGCCCGCTTGAGCAGAGGATTGGCTAAGCGTTGGTAGCTGGAATCAAACCTTGACGTTATCTCAGGAGCATGTCTAAGGTTGCGGATCGGAAGCGCTGCGCACGTTTACGAAATTCCTCCGCCCAAACAAGCCGTCGAAACAACATCGCTATGCTTCTAGCTTTGAAGCTTATAAAAGAACGCTACCGGATAAAAGAGCGATTCCAGTTCCTTGGACAGCAGGAGCAAAGCGTGCAACGTGGGACAGTGCCGTGACTTTTGACCTGAAATGCCGTGATTTGCGGCACCTTTACGCTATTCCATTGCCGAGTTTGTACCCATCAGACGGATGGGATTGTCACCGTAAAGGGTAATGGCGCGAGCATACCAGACTAGGTTCAAGCCGCATCTCGTTGCACAAGTGTAGAGAAGGAACGACTTCCAACGCAAGTTGCATGAGAGGAATGCACTTGAAGTCGAGGTTATGATTCCGGTCCGGGATAAAGCCTGGAATCAGCTACCCTGATTCCGGTAGTCACTCCATTCAGCTTACATTTTCTGTCTATGCATTGAGCAGACCGGAGTCAGACTAAGAGAGCGCAACTCGCGAAAGGAATTCAGCAAATCATGTTCCCTCCTGAGAACCGAGAGATTTCGCTGTCTCAAAACGCCTTTCGGCTCGTGGCTGCCTCGCCATTGATCTCGTACATACGCATTGTTTCCCACACATTCAGTCCGCATTGCAAACCTGGGTAGGAGATTGTTGCCCATGCATACCACCGCTTCGGGCGATTCAAGCAGACAGACGTGTCCGCTTCGCTTTCTGTTTCTATCCATGGAAATCATAGTCGCAGGTAGTTTGTCCGTCACAAGCTTCAGTGTGCATTCCAGGGGTATCACTAGACAGCTTGAACGTAATAGATCCAATCGTGATCATCAGATCCAGCAGATGGTGGAACGACTTCGATCTTCTCCCGTTTGACCTCTCCATCAGGGACTTCCTGTCCAGTCCTCGGGTTGAACCATACCGCTTCGAGCTTTGCACCAGCAAGTCCGGTCGTATCTAGAATGAAATTGCGGCCCATCGGTGTGTACACTGCGAGCCACTTTCCACCGGTGTCCCTTGTACCGGAAATCACCTGTGCGTCTTTCCCATCGTAATCATCCACATCGCTCGGTCGGTCAAAGGTATCAGATAGGATGATCGATTGGTCTGGGATGCGATTGAAGAAGGTGGGCCTGGAAGTGATCCACTTGGTGATGAAAGACACATAAGTCGCACCAGGAAGATCGAGCTCATCGAACCAATTGGCCGCTGGGTATCTCCATCAGCGATCTTCGACTGGGTTTGGAAGGCAGTGCATACCTGAGACAGTGCGGTGAGGAATTGGAGGATGCGATGTGGATTCCAAATTGTTCATTTGCCCTGCACACGCGTTTTCAGCTTGGAAAACATCGTCAGAAGACACGTTGCACACTCACAGACAGAATTCACACCATAAGTCACTCCTGCAGCTCCAGCGAAGACCTAATCGCAACAGATCAGAAAATATTCATTCTGAGGCTTCGTTCAACTCACTGCTTGCCAAGCCCCTTGACGGATATTGCTTGCTTTCCATTGCTCTTTTGCAGGATCAAAGTTGTAATGGGTGCCTGTTCTCGTTGTCAGTATTCCGCTTCGTATTGCATTGAGTACTCACTTTCATAATGCGGCTCAAGATCTATCACTGGCCGCAGGCTCTTGTCCTCGGTTGACCTTGCATACATCTCTCTGACCAAGTCGACACTATCCTGTGCGTGAAACCAGTTCAACGTGCCGATACTGGGATCGCTCAGAGGCGGGTACTTGTAGCAACATGTATGTCCAGATTGTATACCGTCGATTGTAAGCCACTTCGAGTGAGGGAAGAGGTGCGAAGCATATGGTAGGGGAGTGTCAGGGAGCCAGCTCGCCGCTGTTTGATGCTCATCAGTACCAGCATCTCATCGAGTGGACTTGACCCATAAAACTCACTCGGATGAAAGGCAATGAAAGATGAAGATCCATCGTGTCTGTGTTCCGCTTCTCCAGCTATTATCCCCTCTGCGAACGCTTCAAAAACCGGCCCATAGTCGATCACTTTGATCCCAGATCCCCGTGTAGGCTTTCCTTCTCTGGCGTTGAAAGACGCGTCGTCGAACCAATATCTGTGCACATCTCCTCCATTCAAGTAAGGCAAGAAAGGATATCTTCGCCCACTGAACTCTCCGAAGGCTTTGGCAGCGTCAACATTGTCGAAATAGTGGTCGATCCGGTGATACACTCCGGCTACATAATTGCCCCACACAGGCTGTATAGCAACACGGATGCCTACACTCGCAGCGTAGTCAATGACCTAGGGGATTTTCGTTGCCTTTCAGCATTTCCCAAGGGTCCTACTAGCTTCTCAGACACACTCACCCAGTCCACATAGTCAAAGTACTTCTCGTTAGGTCGAAAGACATCTGGATAGTACTTGTCACCAACAGCATTCTTAGGATGAAATGGCCATTCGCCCTTTCGATTCGGTAAAGTCACGCCGCTGCGCCATTCAAGTTAGCTTACATCTTTCAGGCGATGTTAGACATGCGGCTCACCCGTGCTCGGCAAACAAAACCGCGAAGATGACATTGAACCCTTGCTGGGCTCTTTTGCTTAGATACAACTTCACCTCGTCTTCTTCGAGTCGGTGAAATATCTCCCATGCTGTATCCGCTTGCCAAAAGAAAGGTTCATTCTACAATGTCAGCGAAGGTCAGTCGTCGTCGGACTCACCTCGGGACCAGAGACCAGATGTCTCCCGTTTTTGTGGACACGAATCTCAAGTTTTTTTGAACGAGCAAGTTGATCTATCGTTCTCACCATGATTGATGTATGCTTTTGACCTTTGAATCGACGCGTGACATGATGTCAGTTTCCCACGCGCATAGCTATATGTACTTCACAAGATGGCGGACCGGACTTTACCGGTTCTGGCTTGGCAGCGGCAGACAACTGAATAGGCTGAAGCGCTGCACAGGCTGATTGGGTCAGGATTTTCCGGAAGTCACATGTAACTTCCGGAGCGATAGCATGTCCCAGGGATCTGGCTTTCGGGATTGTCCATGGAAATTTAGACCACAACGATGAATGTTGAACCGATCTTCCTACATATAAAGGACGAGGGGGTTCTCCACAACATGGCCCCATCTGTCCCCAGAACTGGATCTTCGAACCTTAAACTTGACACCAAGGTAAAAGCATATCATCAACATGGGCTTCAAGCAGACTGCGCTGTACCAGGATATGACACCTGTGCTGCTCTTCGCGGCAGTGTTTTCATCCATGGGTGCATTCACCTTCGGGTACGACAACAATTGGTGGGGCGGGGTGATGGGCTCTCGTCATGTGAGTTTGTTCGAGAGATCTTCCAGGTCGCAGCTCACACGACAAGTATCGTCCTCCAGTTCAATCTGACCTTTGGTAGCGGTACCAAAGTCGAGAATGGAGTCACGATCAAGTGGATGAATGCCAACGATCAAAGTGCGGGTACTGCGCTAGGTACCGCCGGTATTATGATTGGCTGTATGATCGCTCCGTTCATCAACGAGAAATACGGTCGAAAGGCTTCCTTCATGTCACTCGCTGTTATCGCGTAAGTTTACTTCACCGACTTGAGCTATCTGAAGCTAATCTTTCAATTCATTAGTATCGTTGGATCGATCATCATGGCCTGCTCGACTGTCAAATCAAGCTTCTGGATGTTGGTGGCTGGTAAAATCATCGTAAACTCCTCTGTCGGTATCGCTTCCGCCGTCACTGGGGTCTATCAATCGGAGTGTGCTCCACACCGGATCAGAGGAGCTTTGACGAACGCATACACCGTCTTCAACAATACGGGAACTCTTTTGGCGAACATTGTCATGTTTGGCGTCCACGCCAAAACCAACTCGTCTGTTTGGCTGGTCCCGATCGGTTTACAATTCCTCTTTCCTATCATTATATTAGTGGTCACACCTTTCCTTCCGGAATCACCAAGAGTAAGTCCTCAGTGTGACAGATCGACGTCATTGGACCCATGCTGACGATTCACCAACAGTGGCTGGTAGGCCAGGGTCGAAACGAAGAGGCATTCACGCAGCTGCGACGCCTTCGAGGTAGAAAGTTGTCTGATCAGGACCTAAACGACCAGCTGCAGGAAGTGATTGACTCTTTGGCGCACGAGAGAGAAAATCAATCCAGGTACGGATGGTTGCAGATCTTCCGAGGTCAAGATCTCAGGCGAACCTTGGTGGCTTGCGGTATGCTTTGTCTTCAACAGGGTCAAGGTATATCTTTCACCAACAACTACCTCAACATCACGATGCTCAATCTCGGATTCACGAACACCTACGAGCTTCTCGTTGCCCTCTACACCGCTAAACTCGTGATCACTTTCCTTGGGTTCTACCTTCCCGATCGAATCGGTCGACGACCAATGGTCCTGTTCGGCTCCTGCTTCATGGGATCCTGCATGTTCATTATGGCAGCTGTCGCCTCCGCTACCAACAACAAACCCACCGGATCTCTTGGCAGTCTCACACTCGCGGCTATCTTCATCTGGGTCCTGACCTACTCACCCACCTGGGGTGCGCTACCTTGGACAATTGCGGCTGAGATTAGTAGTCAACAGCTTCGAGCCAAAACCCTTGCCGTCGCAGCTTGGGCTGGTTATGCTGTCGGCCTGATCAACAACCTTGTTGTTCCGTACATTCAACAAGCTCAATATGGAAATCTGCAAGGTCAAATCACTTACATCTTCGGAGGCTTCTCGATTGCCGCTATCGTCTTCAGTTACTTCTTCGTACCAGAACTCAAAGGCCGAACGCTCGAAGATCTCGACATGCTTTACGAGGCCAATGTCCCCGCTCGAAAATTCGGAAAGTTCGACCTTACCGCTCTTAAGGCAGAGCGAGCGGCTCAGAACCCACACGATCGAGCGGAGAAGGATGGCAGCATCTATCACGAAGATGATGTTCGAAGACAAGAGACCTCCTTGCAATAGGCGCTGTATTCCGGCCAAGGCCGCGAAAGAGTCACGAGGGGGAAGATTTTCAAAGCGTCACTGTGAGGATATGCAACTTCGTATTCAGGGATGGGGTGTTCAGGTGTTCAGTGGAGTTCGGGCAGTAGGGATCGACGATTTCATTTTACCGCGATGTAGTCATAAAGAATGCATTGTGCTGTGCATGATCACTCAGATTTGGGCGGATTTTCTGGACAGCCGTCAAAAGTGTCTAGAATGACAACGCTTCAGTGGCGTCTCGCACTGAGTGCGATTGCCAGGGACTTGCAAGGAACTATATTACCTGTCAAACGTTGTCCCACACAGGATGTTATGGAATGTATCTGGAGTCTCGCCTTGCCTCCATCTTCTTGCAACTCATGGGAGAATGTAACGCCTCGACGCTCGTCCTTGGGGGGCTGTGTCGGCAAGGCTTGTCATCGCTACAGAATGGTGGAGTTACGAATGACAAATTGCATTAAGCGATATGCATGCGATATAAGTTGGTTCTGGTGAAGCTTTTCTACTCCAGATCGTTGGCTCCGGGTGGAGGAGACGGATCGACGTGCTCTCGGTGCGCCTTCTCACCCGTTTCCAAGTCTGTCGGATTTCCAGAGCCATCAATGGGTTTTAACCTTCTCAAGGACGCTTTGACCGCGTCTGCTTCCAGGAAAAGGTAATCAATCTCCTCAAGCGAGAGATTGGTCGTTTCAGGGTAGAAGAAATACACAGTAGGCACGAAGATGAAGTTGGTACTGAACATAGCTGACCATCAGCCAAATCGCTGTACTACGGTTGCAACGAATGGTACTCACGCCATGAATATCAGATAGGCTTTCCACTTGATATTGTTGATTATTGTAGGTGTGATCATTACAACGAAGAAATTCCTTTGCTCTGGATTCAGCATAATGCGGCTGAGAGGAATTGCGCGACTCACCACAGCCAGTTTGCAGAAATGCCGATCGCTGTCCCTTTCGCTCGAACGTGCAAAGGAAGGATCTCTGGTACATATGCCCATGGAACGCAGTTGCCCGTTGCTCCGAAGATCAACATGTACTGACGCAAGAGAAGATAGTCAGAATCAAATCCTTCTTCATGGCTACTCGACTCACCGAAAAGAAGAAGGCGACACTAGCAGTACTTGTGGCGTGGGCCAAAGAAGCCTCCGCATCGGCAAAACTCAGCAATACGGCTATGAGCAGCATCGATACCGCGCATCCAAAAGAGCCCCACATCATTGGTCTTCTCCTGCCCATCTGATCAAGGTATAGGGCGGGGAGGAAGGAGCCGATCAAGAACATCGCATTGATCGCTCCACCAAGGATGAGGGACAGGTTTCGGTCCAGGCCAACGTTCAGCTGGAGGACAGTGGTGACGTAGTACCTATCAGGGTGACAGTCAGTCTCGTTGTAGTATGTATGAGTTTCTAGCAGCAAGCTAGACTTACACAACGAGGTTTATACCGGACACTTGCTGCATGAACATGGCTCCATACGCCAGCAGCACGCGTTGGCCAGTTCGAACGTCATCTCTCTTGAGAAGCTGACTCCACTTATACTCGCCGTGCTCCTGCTCAAGCTGAAGAGCCCCCAGTATGTCGGCTTGCTCCTTTTGTATCTTCTCATCATCTGGGGAACGGTCATAAACGTCGCAGAGAACCTTGAGGGCTTCTTCGTTTCTACCGTGTGCATACAGGTATCGCGGTGATTCAGGAAGACCAAAGACCAGTATAACCACCGCCTGCCATCAGATCAGCTCTGACCGTGGAACGGCTGGTATTGAACAAACCTACTACGGCGAATACCATTTGGAATGCAATGGGAAGCCTCCAGGCGATTGCACCTCCCTTGAAGTTCATGCCGTAGTCGAACCAGTAAGCTATTTCGATTCCTACACCGACAAATAATGGTTCACTCGAAACGAGTCGGCCTCGCTTGTCGGCTTCGCATAGCTCGGATTGATAAGTTGGGACTGTCGATGTCTCGATACCTGTGCCTATACCAGTGATGAAACGAGCAACCATCATATGTGGTACCGAGAAAGCGGTCGTCTGAAGGACAGCTCCCACCTATTTTAACATGTTGTCAGACTCTTCAGACAGAGGAGTCCATCGTAGTCACGAGCTCACAATAATGAAAGCCATTGCCAGCCACATACTTCGTCTTCTGCCAAGCGTTTCACATACGAAGAAAGCCAGAATACAACCCGAAAAGCAGCCGAGGTTGTAGATAGAAACGATGATCCCCTCCAAGCCTGGATTTGGGTGTCCGAAAGTGTCGAGGAAGTGCTCATTGCCAACAATACCGGAGAAGACACCTTGATCGTACCCAAAGAGCACAAATGCCAGCTGACATGATATCGTGATGGCAACTTGAAGTGATAGCCCTCGGCCGAAGAGATTGAACTGAGATTTCATCGTGTATTCGGATTGATTCATTTGATGGAACAATGTCGTTCTGCGAGCATCAATCTAGATTCTGAGAGATTAAGTCTTTGTAGCCAAGCTCTTCAAGCTATATATAGATATTTTGAACTCCTGTCTGTATCACTACTGCGCAGGGACGGACAATACAGAGGAGGTATCTCCCTTGCTAAAGCAAATGCACCGCCGGCATGATGGTTGTTCATATGCCGGCTTCGCAGCCAGGTGAGTGACCTCCGCTATCGCAACTAATGTTTGTGCGTATGGCGTAGCTGCTGATTTACCACCAAAATCACGCTAGTGCATGACAGGCTGTTGCAGGATCCCCGTGGATAGGGCATAGAGCCCCGGAATGGCTCCGGAAAGCGGTTGTTTTCGGCTTCTGACCGGAAAATGATGTGTTAGCCGGGAAGAGAGGATAGTACGGGTGACCAAATATCGAGTGAATGATCTCCGGATATGCCTACATTGTGCATTCACGATGTCTACTCCGTTCACGAACAGGTGTGCACTCGCAAGATATTCAGAATGTGCTCTACGCTTCTTATAGATATCATAATGTTCGTTTCTGCAATTCTTTTTGAACTAGATTTCGCTGCTCAGGGGCGCAAAGATCACCATAATGCCTTCTACCATAGATAACACCCCAGAGAAAGTCAACGGTCTTGTCAAGCATCCCAAGAAGACCGCCAATGGCCATGCACCTCTAATTGATGTCAAGTCTAGACCCAACTTAGCGCTCTGGGTCACGAAGGACCACAAGTAAGCATGTCGCTGACGCCATCTTACGCGCGATCAACATGTTGATCAACGCCTTCACAGGATATATCAGAAGGAGGAATCCTACCCCGCTTGCGGGCCAGAAGAATGTGTCATACATGTTGTGAGTAATTATGCTCTGCTTCAAATACACAATGATGACACCTGCGACATCAGAAAGCAACGGGTATATGTGGATCGTGAGTACATACCTACACGCGGAATTCTGCAGTCCAATCACAGTAAAGCTGGGAGCTGACAGCGCTTGAAATCAGGGAGATACACTTCTGGTAGGTGTAATCTTCGTCCTCACTCTGGGCTATAGCTCACAGCTGGTGCAGGAAGACGGGTCGAATAGGAGATTGTTGCGTCACTCATGATATAATACTAGGACACGAGTCTAGTGGTCAAATTCTGGAAGTTGGATCATCTGTCCGAGATCTCCAGGTAGGAGATAGGGTATCGATCGAGCCCGGAGTAGCATGCTGGGAATGCGATATGTGCGTCCGAGGTCGATACAATCTGTGTCCTAAAGTGGTGTGAGTCAGCAGTCTTTCTTTTCTCACAGCCCCCGAAGCATAGCTTAATCGTCCTGTAGCTTTTCTGGAACTCCTCCTTCGGACGGAACTATGAGAAGATTTGTTGCGCATCCTGCTCGTTTCCTTCACAAGTGAGTCATGACAAGTGAGGTCGTCGATCGTTCGGCTCAACACCTGGCGCAGGATCCCCGACAACATGTCATACGCGACTGGTGCGCTGATAGAGCCTTTGTCCGTGGCCTACAACGCTATCCGACGTGCTTCGCCATACCTCGGTCAGCCGATTGTAATCTGCGGGGCAGGTCCGATAGGCTTGGCAGCTGCGCTTTGCGCTCGTGCTGCAGGCGCATCTCCGATTGTCATCACCGATCTGGAACAAAATCGCTTGGATCAAGCTTATTCGATGGGGTTCAGGAAGACACTCAAGATTGAACTTGGTTGGGACAGGCTGACAACGGCTGCAAAGATCAGAGAGGTGATGGGTACTGCGTGTCTGCCTCAACTGGCCTTCGAAGCTACTGGTGCTGCCTCGAGCATTAATTCGGCTTGTTATGTGAGTGGGATGACTGTTAATATTATACCTGATTGACGTGCTCATGTTATCATTGATAGGCACTGGAAGATGGAGGTACTCTAGTGCAAATAGGATGTGGTAAACCGGATATCGAGATACCATTGATGTCAATGGGATTCAGGGAGATCAACATTATCACCTCGTTCCGCTATCAACAATCATGGCCTGTGGTCATTCGTCTAGCTGCTGAGGGCGTACTTGGTGATGTTGATGCCTTGATCACTCATACATTCCCGATTGAAGAGACTGTAGATGCCTTTGAGACTTGTGTCGATCGATCTCAGCTGGCCATCAAGGTCCAAATCGTCGACGAGTAAGGTATCAAGGCCTGATTATGGCTGCATAGGGTCATATGTAGATATATGTAGATTCATGGAATGATATCGCTGCAAGAGCAACAGTGTCGTGATGTATAACTACCGCGGAAGTTACTTGTCACCACTAACATTGCCCCATTTGGCAAGTCTGTATGACGACGATCATAAATCTCCTCTCACCCCTTCTCCCTCCCTCCATGACCATGACAGGAGCAACGATTGTCAATCTCAACCTCTGCCCCAGCATGATGCCATCGTGATCCTTTTCGATCAATGGGGTCCAAGGAGCTACAACAAGCCTATCACACGTGATAATCGACCGAAACATTGGGTACCTTTTGTCGCAGCATGCTTTCCTGAAGCTCGAATTGACTTGGCAACTATTTCAACTCACCGTATAAACACAACACGATTTCATCGAATTCGACCTGGTCAAGCCCGTCGAGATCTAGTCAAAATGTCGTTTCATGAACCCAAAGGAGCAGCGGAGTCATCGCGAGACGCTCAGCGCCGTCAACAAGTGGCCGATGCCCAAGCACACGCGTCTCACACCAACCTCGATGATTTAGGTCATTCATCGCTACATACCACTGGTATCGACCACCTCTTCCGCAATCATGTAGCATTCTCAGACGTAACAACCGATGCCGCTGTCGTTTCTCAAATCTCTGAAGCTGGAGAAGTGGAAAGATCTCACAGTCCAGAGGAAGAGGAGATGGAGTCGGGTAGTAACACGAAGAAACGGAAGATCACTCGAGCAAGAAATGCTTGTCTACCAGTGAGCATCATCGTCTGCTATCCAACTTGACAAAAAATGACCGAATATACGACAACGCAGTGCCGAACGCGAAAGTGCCGTTGTGGTGGTCAGGCTCCTGAGCCATGCGGAAGCTGTATCAAGGATGAGATGCTGTGTATATGGCCAACGGCGGATGGGAGATCGGCCGAAGCGAGAAAGAACAGGAATTACAAGCGAAGGAAATCTAAAGAGCAGACGATTGAGAAGCCTGTAGAGGAAGTCAAAACGGATCAGGATCTCTGGTCTGGTCTGCTAGAGCACGACTGGTTGTCGGAATGGGGAGTCAATCCGTCAGCTAGTGAGCATCGCATTGCATATTATGTCTTGTCTTGACCTCTGACCGTATCGAGATCAAATGCAATCTGCTGACCTGAGTATAGACCAGAGTTTCGACTTCACCAGTACAACCTTTCCGACATTTGACTACAGTCTCCCTATTGCCACTCAACCCCAACCCGGATTGCCCGCTTTCTCAGCAGACCCATCTGTCAATTCGACTCTCGACCCACTGAACCTGAACTCTTCAATCGCTTCGCCCGACTGGCTGTCCACCTTCGACCCAGCTCAAGTAGTTCTGGCGCTTAGCGGTCGGTTGCCAGTTGTTGAAGATGGCAGTGTACATGAGGATCGACCTGCGGCTTCTGATACTTCATCCGTAAATCAGGATCGGCTCATGTTCGGTAGAGCGGCAGTTGACAAGAACTTGAATGACGATGACAAGGTCGTCAAGGTCACCTGGTGGAGACCTCATGGACAAACCGCTATTGTTCCCGGCTTACAGCGAATTATCTTAAAAGTTAGAGTGCAACGACCCGGTACAGGAAGCCAGGCATCTACGCCAATCTCCCCCGAAGCTAATTTCACGGAGGATCTCATTGGACCGGATCGAATGCCAAATCCAGCCATCATGCACCATCTTCTCGATTCATTCTTCATCCACTTCGGCTGCCAGTTCCCCTTTTTGGAGAGGAATACACTAGAATCATCGATAACAGCAGGAACGGGATCATCCTTCTTACTCCTGTGTATCGCGTCTGTGACTGCAAGGTGAATGGGTCTTCATGGATGAGATGAACTGATGTAAGGCTGATCACTACCTGTTTCCTCAGATTCTCATCCCATCCGAGACTCGCCCTAAAACACCTGAAACCATTCGAGTATGGTAACGAGTTCTACGCAGCCGCCAAAGCCTTGCTCGGATCGATGTTATCTGTGCCATCGAGGGAGACCGTGATGGGATTAGTACTATTGGCTCATGTGGGGTTGGGGACTGGTGAGTCTGAATCATCCGACAACAAGCTGATAAAGTTGTAGACTCCGAGTCTGAGGAGTGGATGTTTACTGGGATGGCTGTGCGGATGGCGATTGATCTAGGTCTACAGCTAGTAAGTCCATATGGTGCTTACATCCTCGTGCAGCTCTGAGTCTGAATACTTCGTTAGAACCCACCTGCGGAGGCCCAAATATCACCAGAGGATAGGCGCTTGAACAGACTCCTCTTCTGGTCGGTCTTGATATTGGATTTTGCGCTTGCGTTTGGTACCGGTCGTCAACCTACTTTACGCGTAGACGAGATCACCCAACTGTTACCCAGTCCCGAAGATATGACCCTCTCACCCTCGGTAGAAGCTCGAAGTCCTTTTCCCTACGCCGCTAGACAAATGTTGGCATATGGGCAGTTGATCACGGAGCTGAATAGTGGTCGGCCGGATCAGGAGGAGATTGACAAGGCTGTGATTGTTGCTAGGTCAAAGGCCATACAAGTGTACAACACGCTGCCCGAGGACTTACACTGGAATGTTACAAAGTGAGTTATCATACTCGTATCGCAGCATCAAAGACTCAGGGCTGATGTTGCTGCTGCATAGCCTTCAGCATCATACCAAAGCAAATCAGGGTCCCATGTATCTACATCTGCATCTCTGGATGCACACAATCATCGTAAGCTGTCACTACTTTAGCTGGGCTTCTTTGGTCATCCGCTCACCTCCTCAAAGGCTTCTGGGTATCTCACAAACACCGATTACATACGCAGAGGTGCCACGCGATCGAACCTATACCCGGGTGTGAACAGCGGTCATGTCACGCCAAATGCTGTTGCAGCTTCCAACCTGTGGAAGAATTCAGCTAGAACAATCGGAGATGTTCTCGTATTGAGTGACATACTGAATCCAAATGCTTATCTATCTTTGCCATTCTGCAATCAAGCTTTTTACGTAGCAGGATGCTGCTATGTCAAAGGTGAAATCTTCGCCCTTTTTTTCCTCTCAAACTAGCTGACTCCCGCACAGAGATAGAGCAGGAACATGTGAACCTAGATCAAGATGTGCAGACCCGGTCAGAACCACCTGGAATCGATAACCCACCACCTGACAATTCTGATCCAGCTGCGCAGAAGGAAAAGGATCCTAAGAAGCCCTCGGATCTTTTCCGCTCGTTACTCACTTCGGTGGCCGCCAACAATATAACGACTGTTCAACAGGGATTGACCAAGCAGACCAATTATTGGGCGGGCATTGCATGGGTGGCTGAGGCGCTGGCTCAACGAGTAGCAGGGATCGGCGCAAGCGAGATTGATTTGGCTTCGATCACAGAGAAGCTTAGTTCGTCGGTATACGTAGCGGACTCTGGGGTTTTAAAAGGCTCCTCAATTAGCTAATTCGGGTCATTCAGATCCATGTGATACATCGATACATGTCAGTCAGGGGTCTGTATGCATAATTATGCCATCGGATCATGGTTTGACGAGGGTCACGACAGGCGGAGCTGTACTTCGGTATCCTTGACCATATCTATCCGTCGGGTATCGAGATGAACGAGTCGATCTGCACCGTGCTAGAATTCGGCGCAATCCGAAGAGGGAGACACAGTCCACGGCCATGACTCGATATTTGTTTGTCCATTGTTTGTCGTTCGTGTCATCTTCATTTCTGCGACATGGTCCGCACGACACCTCGACTAGGTAAGGTTTCAGACGAAGAGCCTGTTCTATTGCTGATCCGACCGCAGGACTGTCCGAAAGATGGTCACTCTCTCGAAAGAACGTCGATTCCCCCATCACAGTCATTTATCACGCGTCGATTCCAGCCGGAGTCATCACCGGAGAGGACCTAAGACAAGCAGCGGACATACTCGTCAAGACATATCCAATACTATCATGTGGGGTGAATGATGCGACAAGTAGAAGGCCTCAGTATGAGGTGCGTGAGAATATAAATCCTAGGAGTCTAGTGGAAATTGTGCAGCTGGACAAGGAAGATACATTGTCGGAACTGGTGGAACGCGCAGTGATCCAAGGCAAGTTGTACGACCCATCCACAGGCCCCTTGTGGGAGATACAACTCCATCAGATACGTCCAACCTCTGCACAGCCTTCCAGAGACCGCATAGTCCTCCTCATCGATCATATCCTGTGTGATGGCTTAGGAGCTAGAAACCTGTTCGCGGATCTGCTTGGATGGTTGTCTGGGGTACCGTTAGAACAGCAGCCAGAGGGTCTTCCAGCGCGTATGGACGATACAGTCAGCCTACAGCCTCCTGTCCAGCCAACTGAGACATTCATCTGGTCTTATCTCCAACCATACGTCACCTCTATTATAGGGAGAATCAGCTCGCTGCTCGCTCCGTCACCGATCTTCCTCCCCTTTCCACCCCGCCAGCGTCCTGGTTATAACTCTATCACGGCACCGCAAAAGTTCAGTCACTTCGAATTACCCTCTACCGACCTGTCTGCTCTGCTAGCTGAAGGAAAGAAACATGGCGTTCCTACAATCCATCCGGTGTTGCACAACGCCGCAATCGTTGCCCTATATCGCGCAACTCATTCACCTTCTGGTTTGAGCTTCTACTCTAGCATACCCATATCCGAAAGGAATTCTGCATTGGGTCATCCACGATCCACAGGCAACTACGTGACTTTCCACTTCTCGACTGACCGTATCAACCGATCGACATCCTTCTGGGAACACACCCGAGAATTCTCGACCATTCTCCGTCATCCAGACACTAAGATCGTTGCCAGGCAAACGCTAGGAAAGCTAGATGCGATAGATGGAGGTTTAAGTGACGATGTCACCTCGTCAGGGTGGGAAGAATATCTCAGAAAGGTCATGGATGATCCTCAAGGCCCACATAAGCTGTCTATGGCGGTTTCGAATGTCGGATTGATGGAGCTACCGACAACGGGCACGTTAGCTGGTCAAGTTTCGGATGTCTATTTCACCCAAAGCGCCTCAGCTATGGGTGGATGCGCGGTCCTCAGCGTGAGTCAGATTTTCTCTAACTATACCATAGGCTGAAAATCCCCCACAGATCATGAGTACTCGCGGCGGATCTCTCACTGTGTCTGTCAGCTCGAAGGTGGGATCCCTGCCGGAAGTAGTATTCGAATCCTTCTCTGAGCAACTGAAGCCCTTGATGCAGGCCATCGCTAGAGGGGACGTGGAGGAGGAGACATGTGTGGGAGATTCCATACCCGGTGTACCTGATGTATGATGAAGGATGCATTGGCACGCTTTCGTAATAGTACTTGACGAATCCATTGGTGAATGTGCTAGCACCGAAGATACGTCATTGTTTCACACTGTCCTCCTGCCCCTGCGAGACTGGTAAACCTCTGGCTTTCCATGCTCTAAATCCACCTTCAAGATCCACAGCTGTGTTCACACCTAGCTCCACCAGGACTTGCGCTGCAAGAGAAGACGCATACCCCTCATTGCACATCTGCGGTAAGGCAAGAAATGTGTGAGCCTAAGGGAACGGGGCTACGGCCGATGCTCACTACAATCGGTTTGAACCCCTGGATCCTCGCTTCTTCGATGCAATCCGGCGAGCTCGGGTCTAGACGCCATTCCAGTACATTCCTGCGACATCGTCTGGATGTAAGATGAAGCTTAGCGTCATGAACAGTAGAAAGAATTACCTCTCCACGATGACTGCCCCTGGCACACTTCCTTCTGATTCCCGATAAGCCGCTGGACGAGTATCGATCAAGATCGCTCCATCCTTCTTGGCGATGACCTCGTATGCAGCCTCCGGACCTAAGCGGTCGATCTGAGCGCGTTTGGCTTCCAGATAGGCTTCGACTTTACTTTTCTGAGGTGACATGTATAATGATTCATTAACGAGAACATGATGATTAGCAATGGACGGAAAACTAATGCACCGTGCCAGCCCATGGATGACGCCATAAAGCGTCCTCACGTGTCTTCAAGCTGCAGCAGCAACAACCTTCCACTGAATCGCGGATGCATGCAATATCCTTCTCTCGGGTCACTTTCGGCAATACATCATATACAACAGACTCAGTCACAGGTAACTACCATTTGACTCCTTCTGCTTGCAAGCCTTCACTTTTGGTGGTCGCGCTACTGCTCAAGTACGGCAATTCTCCAATGGAGGAAGCTCGATCGCCCCTGCGCTCTTCGGCATAATCGAAAGTAGCTGAATGCAGTGTGGAACGCTATCGACGTGGTTGAGACATGTCAGAGGGAATACCGCATGACTTTTGGGAGAGAGAGAGAGACAGAGAGAAAGGACATTCAAGCTCACATTATCCCAGATAGCAACGGATCCAGCTTCCCAGCGGAAACGGACTGAACAATCGAAATTGTTCATGCAGAGTTGTGCTGTCATTTTCGTCAGCAGAATGCTCAAGTATGAACATACATGCACTCACTCAGATACTCTCGCAACATAACATGCTCGTCGTACGTGACTCCTTGTATACGTCCACCGAAACCATAAGAGTAATACAGAGCATTCCATCCAGTCACGGGATTTGTCCTGATCAGAGGATGACGAGCGGAAAGATCGTCTCCTACATTCAATGGATTGCCTCTAACCATCGTCTTAGAGATGGTTCGACCGTGATTGGCGGCCTCTTGGTGGAAGAAATTCGCATTGTGCTCCGCCTTTAGACCCTTGAAGTATTCCAGCATTGAAGGCGACATCTTGTCCAGTATATCGTAGCAATTCACCCATTGCGTATCACCGCCGGATGGCGGAAGAACGTTGATTTTGAGCATGGAATAGTCGGAAGGCACTTTCTCAAACGAGACATCCTGTTTTTGATTGACACATCTTAGTATCATCATCTTGCGCAGTATACAAATTGCAGACTCACAGAATGGTACGCCCGTGTCGCCCATCTAGAGACATCATCATGCAGCCTCATTATCCCACCACCTTTTCTTTGCATCTCCGCCGATATCAACTGCGTCTTAGCTCCCATCTCGCCGGTGTTTTCTGATACAGGATGTATGCACATGTCCGAATGTTTCGGCTGCCCCGCCAGAGCACTGATCTTCTTTTGCAGTTGCATCATCTCGTCCTGGCTTAGGTCTTGTGCTCTGAAAAAGCATACGCCTCGTCGTGATATCAAAACCGCTAGGTCCCTTATCAGATCATCTGCATTTGGTGCTTTGAGCAACTGCGAGAGCTGGAGATCTGAACCAAATTCTCGACCGATCGAAGGAGTCACCTCGAAGTGCTGTTGGGGACTTGATCAATAGTGGCCTCTGGTGTTGCACGGATCGTAGAGTACCAAACACTCACGGGATACTTTTCGAGAGATCCACCATACTTGAGTGGTCCCGGTAGTGTGTTATGCGCGACCCCACTTGGATCGTCGTCCGTGGAGCCTTTCAGTTTGATGGTCTTCGTAGCAGGTGCCGAATGGACTTCAGTATGGGACAGAGCGATAGGAGCCATTGTGATTGACCAAGTAGAGGAATGATTGGAGGTCGTGCAAAGCTACTATGCGGGCTTGGACAAGTCCAACCGAAATGAGATGATCATCGGCTTCATATATCCCTCGGCTTCTTCAGCTTTGTCGTCATCTGGCGAGTGAAGTGATTTGCACATCTTAGTGATGAAATGTGCAACCAGCGAAAAGGTCGATGACAGCAATCCCATTCCATTCTGTTTGACGTTTTAATCGGCGACTTCGACAGTTCTCATGATGGCGTGATTCAGCAGAGCTGCTGCCGGGGTCAGCCCAAAATTCGGGAGGGGAGGGATGCGCGATCAGCTGACTGATAGATGGTTAGTGTTGAAGATGAGAAGAATGTAGTTCGGGCACTATCCCTGTGTTGCCAATGAAATCGCGTAAACTCATTCTTAATCGGCGATCAAACCCTGGAAATTTGGTTTTTTTACCAACTGAACAAGCACAGTACCACTGTTTCGACTTATCACATCATCCATGCCGTAATTCATCGAGACAACCTATGACCTGCAGTCCATTATGAGAGGCTGACATGAACTATTCTTGTAAATCGTATAAGTAGTCAAGTGAGATTGTGGACAAGATTGCACCATGATACGATCACCGCTGAATATTCACTCGAAAGATGTCGGAAAAAGTGGACTTACAGTCTGATACAGAGCGAGACGAATCCGTTACCTGGAGCCAGGTTCGAGTCGAGGCTGACCGGGAAGAGGATTGGCAACACAATCTCACAATATGGCAAGGCTTAAAGGTGTATAAGACGGTGAGTCAGCTCTCGATGTAGCGCGAATCTCGCTGAAGCAGATCTGCTAGGCCGTCTTCTGGTCTGTTGTAGCTTCTTTCTGCATCGTTCAGGAAGCGTATGATACCCTTTTGCTTGGATCGCTCTTCGCGCTACCGGCCTTCAAGGAACATTTCGGTTACAACGCGGGTGGAAAGGCCGGTTACCAAATCTCGGCTCCATGGCAAGCGGGGCTACAGCAAGGTGCGAACATGGGCAGCTTGATAGGAGTCTTCCTCGGAGCGTTCCTCGTTGATCGAGTTGGGTACAAATACTCGATTCTTGGTAATCTCATCATCCTCGCTCCGATCATTGCGTTGGTCACCTTTGCGCCGAACTTGGGCGCTCTCTTGGCCGGCGAAATACTGTGTGGAATACCTTGGGGTGTTTTCAGTACGCTGGCGGAAGCCTACGCTTCTGAGATCTGTCCTCAGAGTTTGAGAGGCTATCTCACCACGTGCGTCCAGCAATATCCATGACAAGTCGCAATGGACTAACATCACTCACACAGCTTCGTCAATCTTTGTTGGGTCCTCGGTCACTTCATCGGCGCGGGAGTCTTGCGAGCTGCGAACAACATCACTGGAAAATGGTCTTACAGAATGCCATTCGCAGTCCAATGGGTGTGGATACCCATTTTGGTTCCCCTCATGGTCTTCGCCCCTGAATCACCATATTGGTTTGTCCGAAAGGGAAAATTATCGAATGCCGAAAAGACTGTACGACGAATCGCTCCGGCCGCAGAACAAGGTCGGGTTCACGAGATAGTCAGCTCCATGGTACGGACCAATCAATTCGAAAAGGACGTCACCGCTGGCACAACCTTCGCCGACTGTTTCAGAGGAGTGAACAGGCGACGGACTGAAATCAGGTGACTTTCATGACTCTCTGACCAAAGTCATGACGTTGCTGATAACTTCAAATCCCAGTTGCGTGGTCTGGACGACACAGATATTATGCGGTTTACAGTTCGCGAATTACTCCACCTACTTCTTCCAACAAGCTGGTTTGGCTACGACGTATTCCTTCGATATGACTATCGGGCTCTACGCTGCAGCCTTCATCGGCACCTGTCTGTCTTGGGTCCTGCTAACCTTTCTCGGTCGTCGAAAAATATGGCTTGCAGGACTGTCTGCGCTAGTAGTCGGCCAGATCCTCATTGGTGTACTATCAGTCGTAGCGGACAAAGGCCACACCGGAGCCAGATGGGCTCAAGCTGGTTTGATGATCGGCTGGTTGTTCACGTGAGCCCACCAGCTGCTCGGATATTCAGTTCTCGCTAATCCTAGCTTTCAGATACGACATGACTGTGGGCCCTCTGGCTTATGCCATCGTCGGCGAGACTTCCTCGACACGGTTGAGGAATAAAACAGTTGGATTGGCTCGTGCCTCATAGTGAGCTTGCACTCAACTGCTCCTAACGGACGCTCCCATTGACATGACGAATGTAGCAATGTGTTCAGTATATGCTTTGGTGTGATGATGCCATATATGTTGAACCCGACTCAGTGGAATTGGGCGGGAAAAACTGGTCAGTCGTTGATTCCCGGATTGGATGATGCACGATGTGTATGCTGACTGGATTTCAGGCTTCTTTTGGGCTGGCATCGGCTTCCTGTGCTTGTTATGGGCATATTTCCGCTTGCCGGAGCTCAAAGTAAGTCGAATCCTCACTTGCTGTCCTAGAATACGCAGCTGATCTCCACATCACAGGATCGAAGTTTCCTCGAAGCCGACATCATGTTCACACGCGGTGTCCCAGCGCGAAAGTTCAGAACTTATGTGATTGAAGCCAACGCTGATGAGCACGTAAGGCAGGACATAGGTAAATAAGTTGCATTCGTGATCAAATTGTAGGATGATACACATGCATTTACGAGGAATACAACAGAATGGCCGATGTAGAGCAGAGTGAAATTATACTTCTAAGACCAATTGGGCAAAATTCCTTCTTCTTAAGGCGACGTTACATACCCATCATAGCAGCAGGTCTGCGGCCCCTTGAGGTACAATGATTGGGTTACTAAGTGATCTCGCGAGGTTCTGAAGCTTAGACGTTTTGATGCTCCTGTTGTACGGCACTCAAATCCATCCCGAAAGAGGTGAGAAAGGTGTCCAAGAAAGCATCGAATGGGTTGCTCATTTCGTCCGTCGTGGGTGGCCAAATCGATCGACCCAAATCGTGATCCAGCAATTCACCGAATGATTCCAAGTCCACCTGCTGAAGCAGTCCGTCGAAGTTTGCCGCATTCTGTTGTTCACGAATGTCCCGCACTTCCGTGCTCATCGGCACAATTCGAGAATCATCTTCACTGGAGCAGAGATTCACTTCCACTTTCCCATTCCTTTCGTCCCGTTTGGCTTCCAGCAAGCGAAGTAGGAAGGAGCTAAGATCGTTGGCCGATCCGTCGGTCTTCGTGATGGCCCGATCTAGCATGTCAGAGGCCAGCTGAACATCGACTAGGACACCGTCCCAGCTTGGACCAAAATGGCTGAATTGTGATCGCAGGATACGTAGCAGAGATACAGCCGCGTAAGTAACGAAAGTGTGAAGCATATCGGGGCAGCCGAGACGGGTGTGTGCAAGTCCATCGAAGGAAGAGTGGTATGTGTGGATCAATCGACTGGCTGATGACTGCATCTAAGCATTCACAGAATAGTCAGCACCAAGCCGACAATATGACTGCCTGCCACTTACCTCTATCAGAGCTACCGGTAGATCTCCGCGAGCAGATCCGAAAACACGTTCCAGAGCGAACGACTGTACGACGAGCTCCGCATATTGTTGGTATAGACGAGTATTGGCTATCGTGAAGGGCAGAGCGAACTTTCCACTCTTCTTGCTGAGGTCATGGTGCAATTCGCTTTGATGCCATGCTCTCAAGGATTCTTCGGTTGTCTGTCGCCAGCTCCGAAAAGCTTCGATAGCTGAACGCTCTAAAATGTACTGAGCGGTCGGATCACCTGTCTCGAGTCGTGTCTGCGTGCTGTTAGGTACTTCCGACCCGATCTTTCGGAAACCGTCAACTGACTGTCCCAGAATCTGGGTCCAGTCAGTCAAGGCTGCCATCCATAGATCATCGGATGATGACAGGTGACAATCAGACGATGCGAGGTGTAGATGGTGGTTTTCATGAGGCTGCCGCAGAACATCGATGTAGGAGATAAGCGAATCGTCCTCCTGGACTATGGGAGATTTTCCGAGCTGCGCGGACAGTGTTCTGCGATACTATCAGCTTTGCAGCTGTGTCAACAAGTCGAGCAAAACTCACCTATCAGCTATATAGACACCTAACCATGTTCGAGCTATAGCTCTAAGAACCCAGCCCGGCAAGCCCTCCCTTGCTTGAGGGGATGTGGCGACTCGGTGAAGATTGATATCTATTGCAGTTCTCACAGCTAAGCCCACCCGTAGCCATGTCATATCCAGCTCGAAATGTTTGGGCCTATGCAGATTCCAAGTCACATAGATCAGGTGGCCTTGTATCACGTCTATATTCTTCTCTTTGGGAATGCGCTCCATCTCGAATCTGGCAAAATCTGACAGCCGGGTCCAGAGGGTTGGATCTCTCGCCTTAGCGCTGGCACAGCATATTGCGTTGAAGAGGAAATTGTTGCGCCGAGCTACGGCCGATGGCGAGGAATGGGAGGGATCAAGAAGGGGGAGGTGCGGATGTAGATATGTGAAGTAGAGTTCAAACAGCTTCTCAGCTCTTTGACGAGCATTTCGTCAGCTACAACTTAACTTGGGAGCAATCATTGTTACTCACTCCGTTACACTGATGAAGGTCATGATATGGGGCGCTTCATCCTTGAGCGTTCTGTGCAGAGGGGCGTAATATGCATCTCTATCTCGGCGTGAAGGACCATCCGGATATGCACCATAGCTCTGTCGTGAGTCTGAAGCAGATTCGTCCGAAGCCGAGGCTGATACTGTTGCACTAGCTTCTGCCAGGACTGCCAATGGATTGCGATCACCCGGTAGAGGAAGTGAGGTGAGTTTATCGGCGACATCTGTACTTTGCTGATCTTGAGCCGAGCCGGCGTGTCTGATTGTTGATGTCCGGGGCACAATATTCCCTCCCTCGTCAAGATCATGCGTCCTGCGTCTTTTCCCGTTGATACTGTGTTGTATTTCTTGAACTGTTATTGGTGTTTTGCTCCATATTGAAGAATTCCTGGGTGCTATCTCTGCTACACTGCTGTTCTTCTTCCACCGTATGTATTCCTGCGTGGGTCTCTCCGGAGGTAGCATCCCAAATGAGTCTCCTGCACTCATTATCCCAAGTTGTCTCATGTCACTCTTAACGCTTCCTGAGCTACCCGTGTCCGGCGGCCTGCGCTTTCCTCTCATCCTTCCTCGCAGACTAGGTAGATAGACGCATTGATCCGGGTATCCTTGTTCTAAACATCTTATACATGGTTTCTCTCCACTGCACTTCAGTTTCTGCTGACTACATGATGAACAAGCTCGAAGTGTGCGAGTTGTCGATGGCCCGGCTACATTGGTAATGCTGGAGGGACCAGCGGGACCTGGCGAAATTTGGGATGTGCGCTCCGGACTGACTGGCCTTCCATTGAGCTCGGATGAAGGTGCCGGCCCCTGCAGCATGGCGGTCTAGTGTAGACAGCGTTGAGCACATATCTGTAGTAAGTCTGATCTATCGCTATGATGCTTTGGCTGCTTGTCATCATTATGATCGGCATTAGTTGAGTGTCACCTGGTCGAAATCCGGTTTCAGCTTTGATCACGTCATTTCAGTCACACTAGATGAATGCATATGGCGTCTTCGGTAATCATCGCAAATTCTCCCCTCGGGGAACCAAATCCTCGCTGCATGTCAGGGTGCAATATGCAAAATCGATGATGATCATAGTGCATCGCGATATCCATGTACAATGATATCTGTGATGATGGGTCTGCATGCAGGTCTACGCGTACATGGCTAACCGAGGATCTATCCCAGCAGGATCCGCAAATCGAAGGCCGACGTCTAAATCGTCTATCGCCTGTAGGTCATCTTCGCTCAATTCCACCTTCTCGTTATCCAGATTCTCTTTAAGCCGAGCTTCACTAGATGATTTGGGAATGACGGATATTCCTTTCTTGGTCGCCCACCTTAGAATGACTTGAGCAGCAGTGGCGTTGTACGAGCTGGCAATCTTGACGACAACAGGATGTGTGAAGAGGGGTTCGCATTTGGCTACCACCGCGTCTGAGATGCCCACCCAGGAGACTGGACCGAAGGACGAGTAGGCAGTGACATGGATGTTGAATGCCTGAGCGAGGCGGACCAGATTGGGCTGAGCAAGGTATCTAGAGTACCAGGTCAACGAGAATCTCGGGAAAAAGAACGATAATGCAAGATAGATCTAGGACACTCACGGATGTAGTTCCACTTGCAAGACCGCTGGCTTGATTCTCGCATACCTCATCAGATCTGCTATCATAGCTCCTGCCATATTGCTGATGGCTATATTCTTGACCAGACCGAGATCCACCAATCTCTCCATAGCCGCCCACGTCTGGTGGTATGGTGAATCTTCTAACTCCAACTTTCCTGTGGGCGTCCCATCGTAACTCCATCCTGGCGGATATCTTGTCTCGGGATCCACTATCATCATGTTCAGCAGCGTGACCAGAATGGTTGGAATCTCAGACTCACCATATTTGAGGGAGATGGGCATGTGGATATAGTAAACATCAAAGTAGTCGACACCCCAGTCTTTCAAGCTCCTCCTGCAGGCAGCTTCGACGTGTTCGGCAGCGTGATATGTGTTCCAGAGCTTGCTGACCACCGTCACCTCCTCTCTGCTCACTATACCCTCCTTGATTGCTCTTGCTAGACCTTCGCCTGCTTGTACCTCGTTTCCGTAGTCTGCAGCACCATCCAGGAGTCGATAACCGAGTTTGAGGGCTGTGTAGACGAGCTCAGCACAGGCATCCTGAGGGACTTTCCATAAACCCAGCCCTGTGAGAGGATATTGATCGCCCGATGCGAGCTCGACATTTTTGTTGGCCATGTCGGATCGGTGTCTTCAGATGACCTGGTGGTTCGATATTGCCATAGACAGCGATCATTTTGCTCACAAGCGTATCATTGAGGAAGGCCGGGAAGGAGAAAGGGGTCACATTTTGAGTCATATCACGCAATATGTTATCGGCGACTTGGCTCTTGATTGCAAAATGCTGTAAGCCGCGGTCGCACGCTGGGTTTTAGTTCCGCCAATGTATGCATGATATCACCGCCTATCCCGTACATGGAGCTTCCTGAACGGCAAAATCACCGCAAGCTCTACTACATACGCGCTACCTCAGTATGAGATTGCCAACCACAGTATATATGACAACGTACGACCCATTCTACACTGATTTCCCCTGAACGTTCACACTACCCCAAAGCAATAACAACGCGCTGGACCTCCCGCTCCACTGACATACGATATTCTCCTTTTTCTCACCAGCTTGTGGATGCTGATTGAGCACCGACAAAATTTACCTAGAGTAGATATAGAGTGGCGACTTGTCGCCCATTGCCTCAAGCTCATCGGAGGTGTACCTGGCCCGAATCTCTTCTTCTGTCATGGCAGCCCGCTTCTTGTTAACCGCTCCGACATAGAACCAGTAGCCAGTCATGACGATCAAGTTACCGAAGATGATCAGACCAGCAGATACACCGAATCCGACAGGATAGTAAGCTGTTATGACGCAGGTCAGCATGGAGAGTGCAGACACTCGGGCAAAACTTACGAGCTTGTGACGATAGGTAGATGTTGGATCCCAGAACACCTCCCACTTGGGTGAATACCAATAAACCACCCATAGCGGCACTTCGTTTAGACTGACCAGCATTATTGAGGGCTAAAATAGAGGTGTGGGTCGGACTGAGGGGGTAGAAGCCCATAGCAGCGAGCATACAGCCAGTATCTAGCGGCCATTTGTCAGACTAAGCCTCTGCCGGATGGCGTAATAGTATGCTTACAGCATAATCCCACGAGTTTAGGTTTCCCCACAGAAAACCACATCATCGCAAGGCCACTGGGAGATCGTCAGTCTTTTAAGCTTTTTCTGCTAGTTGCGAACACTCACACAACTGCCACGAAAGCTGGGACTACAACCATCAAGACCCGTTTCTTATACCTGTCAGACGCCCATCCACTGATCCATACTGCGAATGTTGCGGCCACATATGGGGGTGCGGATAAACCTTGTGCAGCTGCAGCTGTGAAGCCCATACTGGCAATGATGGTGGGCAAGGTGAAAGAGAATGCGAAAATCCCGACGGCGAAGCTGAACATGGAGAACGCGGGAACAAGGAAATGCGGAGACTAGTCGGGCTCAAGTCAGCCTAGACAGCGGATCTTATCGTATAAAGGAACTCACAGTCCATGCGGAGAGGTACTCTTTCAGTTTGAACTCCGACGAATTACCTGATTTATCCGTTCCATAGGTGTATTTACCACGAAGTAGGATGAAACGCTGTTCCTCAGGAGTGACCCACTTGTGCGATGCTTCAGGTGTACCTGGCATGACGAAGCACAGCAAGATCGCTAATATGATGCTGACGAAACCTTCGAGGACGTAAATCCATCTCCAGCCTCGATAGCCCCAATGGTAGTCCAGTTGAGCGATACCGTAAGCGAGTAGACCAGATACGGCTCCCGAACTACAGAGAGACTCAGCGTCGCGCCTTTGCTTTAGATCGTTAGGAAAGGCTCACATCGTTGCTCCAAAGTAGAACCACGAGTATCGAGTTGTAAAGATGTTGGAGGAGTACCAAGTAGAAAGAACGTATGCACTGATCGAAGGGACACCTGAAGGACACAGGAGGAGATAACATAAATATGGCTTGGTGTTCGGCAAAGCGCAATCAAACATGAACTTACCAGATTCAACGAAGCCGAGTATCAATCGAAAAGCATACCAAGCTGCTTTGTTGTTCGAACAGCCAGCAGCGAGAATCGTCCCGCCACAAGCAGCTAGCAACAATGGCAATTTGAACCTTGTGGTGTACTTCTTACCTAGAGCCGCGGTGAAAGGAGCGCCAACAGCGAAGGTGACGACTGCAGCAGCTTGCAGGTCAGCTGAGTGTTCAAGAGATCGAAAGTTTAGATACTCTGGAGCCACTGCTTCTCACACAACAAAGATAGACCGATATTCCAGTCTGTTCCGCTCATGCCGAGGTCCTTCTGAGCGCCAAACAATCTGGCATTACCAACGTTACTTCGGTCGACATAGGTCATCATGTAGATGAGCATGAGTGGCGGAAGGATATGCCAATCGATTTTGCGCTGCTCGGGATCAGCTCGATGCCGAAAGCGATAGGATGAGCATGACGAAACATACATTCAATTTCTGTTCTCTTTCACCCCGGAAGTCTTCGCAGAGATTGAGGTATTCTTGATACTCCTCAGTATGAGCGTCGACGACTATAGGGACATCGAGTTGATGCTTCTCGTCCTCGATAGCGAGGGCTTCAGGGTCGTGTTTATTGGACATGTTGTACTGACCAGACTCCGCAAAAGATAGTTGGATAAGCTGTGTCTGCCAAGGAAAAGATCGACGATAGCCACGCAGCCCTCAACTTATATATCGTTCTCGCTGATGAGTGATGGGAAAGTGGTAAAGAGAACCCACTCTGATCGCATCTCCACCGACCTTGGCGAGGAGATGGGTTGCCAAATGCATACCGGCTATGCATAAAAGCTAATGGAGGATAAACAAACATCATGCATAGGTGTGGATCTCGCATATATCGGCGATCGGCCAGCTATCAAATTGTCACCTGATAAGGACAGCTCGAAGCCCCCACAACCGTAATGCTCGTTTCGATCGATGATCTGACTTCTTTTTCATGCAGACTAAGCACATGATCCAGCGTTGCTCTCGCGAACTTCGTGCAGCGATAGTGGATGGTGCGTTTTCTTCCCATATCTAACAGAAGGATGTGACCGGGAACATGAGACGGAAGCCCGTCGCAAAGGTCGCTTGCGTCGCTGTTGATCGGTAATCTACTATAAGCTTTGTTTCGCCTGGCGTCTCTGTCGAGCTATTCGCGAGTGGATACATATAGCGTCTTCTTATCCTGATACATCCTATCGAAACTCCTGGCATTGCTCAAAGTCAGCTTGCATCATTTGAGAATCAAAGTATCACGGATTGCTTCAATATGGCCGGTAAGCACAGCAACGTTTTACAGGCGCGGTAAACCACAAACTGAAATCAACCTCTTTTAGACACGAGTCCTTCTACCTTGTCCACTCTACCCGTTCCCCAGCTCTTCTCGCTTTCGGGTCAAACCGTGATCGTTGTTGGAGGAGGAAGGGGAATAGGTGCTTCGGTAGTGCTCGGCTGCCTAGAAGCAGGAGCAAATGTCAGCGTCTTAGACCTTTTACCTGAACCCGACAAGAACGACTGGCCCCCTGCTCAGGCGGCTGCCGAGAAGAACGGATTGACCCTCACTTATGGCGTTGCCGATGTCACCAACGAAGAGTCCCTCGTCGCTGGATATAAAACCATCTTTGATTCGGTCAACGAGTCCTCCGCACCCCTCAGAGGTCTCGTCGTCACTGCGGGCGTTCCCGTTCCGATCTCCGGTTTAAACGTTACGTATGATCAATGGAAGAGGGGTATCGACATCAACCTGAATGGAAGTTTCCTCTCAAGTCAAGTCTTTGCTAAGGAATGGATCAAGCGAAACCCAAAAGCAGACTCGTCCGACCCTGATTCCCCGCTTGCTAGTATCGTCTTGACCTCCAGTATTCATGGACAGGGATTCAATAGACAAGTACCGGGACCTTCATACGGTAGTGCGAAAGCAGGTATCAAACATCTGGCCAGTATTCTCGGTGCGGAGTGGGGAGCAAGAGGAATCAGAGTGAACGTGAGTGCAAACGATATGCAATGATGACGGAATTGCGACCAAGGATTTAGCTGATCAGATCACGTCTTAGTCGATATCTCCTGGACTAGTGAGTGGAATGGTGTTCATCTACACACACGCGCAAGGTGGGTTTTATGAGTCGAGCTGACGACACTTGATATACCAGATCGTCACTAGCACAATGCGACAGAATTATATTCCTACGCACCCAGAATACGTCGACAACATGACCAAATTCACAGCTGTCAAGCGAGTTGCAGACGCGTCCGAGCTCAAAGGTGAGTTTGTCTTCCTACATCCTGTCTTTTATTCAATCAACATGTTCCAACCGTCATCGCTAACGCATCCACTCTAGCTCCCGTCGTATTCCTGCTGTCAAAAGGAAGTTCATTCGTGACTGGTACGGATTTGGTGATCGATGGGGGTCACTTGGCGAGTTGAGCGATGCAAATATTTAGGTCTCTGTATAAGCGATCCTTGGCAATACCAGCAGCCATCTATAGCAGCCTATGGATATATCTCACAGATCTCACAGATATACATGCATATCCGTTCATCATGGAAATGGGACATACTTACAGAGGAAGATCCCATTGTATAAAGTGAAGTCGATGAGTAGTCACGTGATCTGGGTGATACGGTGATACGCGTACAACGATCAGTGCTGCGCGTCATAGACGGCCATAATATCGTAGTCAAGCTATCTTGGATACGACCACCATTTCTTCCCACGACCTTTCAGAGACAGCAGCAGTCTCCTCTTCTTGGCATCTATAAGCTGCTGAAGACCAGCAGTAGCGTATCTGCTGCTCAGACAGTACAAGAGATCACGACACAATGCCTCCCCGAAGAAAAGCTCCTATCAGATTACCCCTCGCCGAGAAGGATATCATCGATTTTCAGCAGTCGCCGAACATATCGACGTCAACGTCAGGGGCAGCATCGAAGACAGCAAAAGCCAATACCAGATCTTCTAACAAGCCTCAAGCAAAAGGCAGAGGAAAAGGTAAACCCGAGGCTCATGTTGCATCGGCATTAACGAATGCGACAGCTCCTAGGGCGAACAAGAAGAGATCTCGCGAAGAAGCGGATCTTGATATGAGCGGTGACACGGATCCTGAGATACACGATGTCGAGGAAGACAGCTCAGCTGAAGACGATGATTTCGATGAGCAAGAAGAAGAAGAAGATCAAAGATTACCAGAAGAGAAAGACCCATCATTTTTATTGATCAAGTACAACTGTAACCAGATCCGGAACAAGATTAGACAGTTCATCAATGCGGGAGAGATGAAAATTGGGAATTCCAAGAAGCCATCGGAGTCAATTCGAGATCATACCTCAACTTCATGCGACAATCTGGACCCTCGGCTGGATCAGGAAGCGATACGTATTCAGCTGCGCATATCTTCTTTGTTCAAAAAGAACGAGAAGATTATAAGATCCCTCGAGCGAATTCCAAGAAAGCCACTTCTTCCAAGACCAAAACTACTCAAGCAGATACCAACCCTACCAAGACGACCGCGAACAAGAAAAGCAAAACTTCCACTTCCAGTTCGAAAGACACTGCGAAGGAGAATGATGTTAGTGAGATAACCTTAGAAGGAGAAGGAAGCTTGAAGTTGCCGGTCTACGATACATCGACGATGTGAGGACGGAACTTAAAGCGCATCTTAGATCACCTGGAGTCACCATGGCTGGGTTCGGTAAGACGATTGCTGAGATGTACAACAAGCACAAACAACCTGAAGACAAGGATATTAGCATCCAATATAAACAGATAAAAGACTTCTTGGAGAAATCAGGACCGACTTCAGGATGTACTTCGAAAGTGTTCTATGGATCATACGTATACTTTGAAAAATTACGCATCAAGCACAATAAGCCGAAATCGAATAAACGATTGGAGATGGAGAAGAAGCATGGTAAGAAGGGGTTGAATATTGAGAGGGACGCAAGTCGACAATATATGAACGTCGGACCTGGTGAGACACCTTATATAGACGGCTATGGAGGTGCTAGTATATCCAGAAGACCATGGTAGCACAGGAAAGTGGGGGATCAGCGTCAAGCGAAAGAGAAAGAGAGGAGTGAGTTGTACTATAGCACATGATAGCTTGGCTCCTGGATGGGCTGCGATTGGAAGCGGGAAGCACGGTAGCCTGCCGATAACGGTGTGAAGCCTCGGAACAGTCGAGCCAGTCATCTGTCTGACCACTGAGATTTAAATTGTCTAGATGATCATTAGGAAGTGTTCGATCTTTGACGTCAAGAGATACATCGTTGTTACAATAATCCCATCTATGTGATCTATGCTTATGTCAGGATATTCCGTGAAGTCGTTCCGCTCCGGCGCGGTCAAATACACTGGTTACACTGGTTACTGTATGAAGCGCTTTTGCGTGTGTATGCTGTGACCCTTCCTTGGACTTACATCCCAAATCGACCTCAGTTCCCTTTCACCAGCCACCGATTCTTCCTCCTTCATCAAACCAACTATCTTCGAAACCCTCAAACACATGACCTTCCTCGTCATTCACTGAAACCGTCTCCGGCCTCTCTCGATCTCGAACATCGTCCGGTACGGTGTCGTGCCAGTCCAAATCCAGACACATGCCCCGCGCTTGACCCATGTATACCCACGAATGAGCGTAATTCAGAGATGGGTTGCTCGAGTAATCATTCGACATCCGACGCTAAGCGAAAATACACACAGTGATGAGTTGAGCGGATTGAGCACACGAAATCATGGGCCCAGATCCTGAATCGACACTCACGATGTCAGTAAACAGACTACCCTTGCCTAATCCACCTGCGCCTAGATGTTTCAGCAGATTCCTGTAACGACCGACGGTCAGCTGTTGATTCATTCGTACTCTAAATCACCTTCAAGCAGGGCAAGACAATAGTGAGAATTCACTCACGAGTGCACGAATAGCGGAGGCGGTCTCGAAAATCCCTCAGGTGTATCGAGATCATACTGTAATACCGAGCTTTAGAAGGGATCATCAATCAGCATCCCCTCCAAGCAAATAATCCGTTCTGCGAAAGCATTCCACTTACTGTCCGCAGAACCTATCTCCTTCATACTGATTCCTGAACCCCAAAGCGCTCATCCATCTAGGCGACACACCGAAATCTAAATCCAGTATCCTGAAAGCCCATCTGAAGGTATCTTTATCGCCTCCACACATCCTAAACCAGAAATCTCGCTCGTTCATCATCCCGCTAGCTATTATCAAAGCAGCCAGATTCAATCCGTTGTTCCCCGCTTTGTCGATGATGATTTGCCCAGACTCGAAAGTCCACTTATCCAATGAGCAGGTGTCTCCTACGATCCGCCAGATAGCGTTGTCGGGATGATCTTTTGATAAGTCTGGCCAGAATACTGCACGGCCGTTCTCTCGGTAAGTGGGTGATTCGAAGAGATGAACAGGGGATCGGAGGGGTACGTTGTCGGAGTCGAGGTATAGGATTTCTCGGAATGATGATTGAACGAGAGCGAGGCCTTTTATCTGATGTCACGTCAGCGATATGTACATTTTGTAGACAAGACCTATTAGAAGTTGGAGAAATCTTGGCGCAGCGATGTATGAGGGGGTTGGGCGCATGATACTTACTTGCCAGTTCTGATAAGGAACAGCACACGGGGGTAATCAGCCTGACTGCCGAATGCAGAGCAAAATCAAGGCCGAACTCACTTTCCAAACTCCCTCTACTTTCGAAAGACCTTTTGCCTCTCGCAAATTTGCTCCTAGCTTTTCTATGTCCTGACGCTGATTCCGATCGGTCAGCTCGTCAGAGTAATGGAACACCTCGATAGGCAATTCCACTCCTAAACGTCTGAGGTGCTTGATAGCCGTTATCGTTCTCAGCGTCGTGTCCTGCAGGGAGTAAACGAGTTATTAGCAGGGAGATTCAGAGAAGCAGTGCACTCGGGAATCATATGGATAGTAACACTCGCTAATCAATGCCTCGAAAGCAGATCTGTGGGTGTTATCCTCTTTGGAAAGGGATGAACAGATGCCAATCAATACTCACCTGATTACCGCCAGTCAAGACGATTCCCCTTCCTTGACCTGTACTTCCATCCGTACTTCCAATGACATGTTCACCTCTGCCTATCGCGTCCTCGAGCCACCTGACAACATCATACCTCCTCTTAGCAATCTCGTCCTCCTTGACGTCCTCTATCCAGAATTGAGCATCGCCGTTATACTGATCCGGATTGACCAGCTTATCGCTCAACTCCCTCGGACATCCCGCATAGTTCCTCTCCTTCGCCTCGTCGTGCGCCTGTACCGGCCGATGTAGGAATTGGGATAATTTGCTGGATAGATGGTAGAAGCGCGGGATGTCGAATGTGGATGGTAAGGACAATGAGGGGAGGTAAGTGGAATAGATGGAGGGTAGTGGTGGTAAGTCTGGTTTTTCCCATTCTTTTATACCCTCGGCAGAGCTAGGTTCGTCATATCCTTGTTGCTCTGAGTGTGATGTGGATGGCGGCCTTGCGTCCCAAGATGAAGGTAATAAAAGTGTATTCTCGTTTGAACCGGTCAACAAATACAGTAAACTCAGGACTGTTATCGATAAGACCACGTAGCCTAGAGGTGTCGGTTGAAAATTCCTCTTCATCATCAACCTGATCCACCGCCGTATCGTATATCTCGCTGGATCAATATATGAGGGACTCTTCGATGTCGTAGGTGAAGAGGAATCAGGCGAAGGTAAGAACTCGTATTGGAATGGATTGGACGGCGAGGGTAATGCTAGACTATCGGGTGTAGGTAGAATATCGACCTCCAACTTTTCGGATGTTGATGTTGTTGCTCGAGAAGGTGATCTTGATCTAGCTCGGATATCGTTCGTAGGCGAGGTGACTACCAGATTGCGACTTGAACTACCTTGGCTTTGTTTAGATGCAAAGGTTGAAGCTGGTGAACCCAAGTCGATGTGTAATTCTGGATTCCTCCTTTTTGCACTTGCGTTTTTAGAAGAAGTAGAAGACATAGTGAAATGCGCTAATGTATCTGACAAAGGATGATCTAGCGCTATACGCTGTACAGGTTACATGGATGGCAATGGTGAGACAGCTAAGGTATGTTGCCCTTTGCTTTGCACTAACAAGAGGCTGCTGCGATAAATTTAGACTGCGGCAAGGGCAAGGGAAGGAGTGACATTTTATGATACATGACGTTGTTAAGCGATCACTTTTTCAGGGTGAAGAAACATATACAATTCCAGCAAACCCCGCAGCAGAGTCTCTTATCTTTCTTACCGAGCATGAGGGGTGCATGTTCGCATGTTCATCGTTCGTTCATCTATATATGATACAATCTACAAGTGACTGAGCATCTAATATACACAAGGGACCTTTTCTGCTTGTGATTATTTGGGATGAATCACTTTTACATGTGGTTGTTGAGCAGCGTGTTGCTGTTGTTGTTATTGTTGACCAACGCAGCATTATCCTCCTCTCCACTTTTAGCTAGGTGCTCCAGAAACTCATCCACGTTGAAGTCAGGTTCAAGCAACTGTTCACCTTGACCTCCCAGCCCAGCATTCGACCCATTCATATTCGGGATTCCATTCATATCTGTATTTCCTGCTGTTCCATCTCCGTTTGAAGGTAGATCCAGACCCATCGATCTGACTAAGGAGTCGATACTTTCTTGCAATTGGTCGACATTTCCGTTAATCCCCACCGCATCTTGGTAAGACTTCATCAAATCGTTAGAATTCTGCATCAGGGAATCTTGATGGGGAAGCGGTGAGAACAATGCGAGCGTTGGATCTAACAAATTATCTCCATTGACTTGGGGCAAACCTGAAGATTGATTCTGATAATTTTGTTGATGATTGTGCTGTTGTTGCGGCTGCGAGGTGGAGAATGGATTTTTCGAAGGTGTCTGAAGCGCTTGACCTTGCGCCGAATTGTTCAGGGAGTTTAGGAACATCTGAGCGGCAGCTGGGGATTGGATTAATGAACCTATGGTGGTCTGCAACAGCGATGGATCGAGGTTGTAGGCAGATGCAGCTGCTTCCGCGGAGGTTGGACTGAGCAGTGGGGCAGAGGATTGAGGGTTGAGATTCAATTGCTGCTGGAATGGATTGCTGGGTGCGCTGTACCTGGCTAAAGCGTTGTTATCGCTTGGAAGCAGTTGATCGGTGTCGGAGAGCGGTGATAAGTGATTCGCTCCAAGAGTCTGTTCAGCTCCAGGAGTCAATCCTTTTGACGTTGCTCTTGTACTAGCGCCGGGGGTCGATTCGTCTTCGGTCGGTATAGTGGTGAATTGTTGAGCAGATGACCCCCATGAATCAGGTGTCGTCGCAGCTCGCTTGAATGGCGGCATCGAATGGGCTACGAGAGAACCGAGCTCACTTGTCAGCATCCCCAGGCAAAGCATAGACTGCACCAGACATGACTTACTCGAACCAATCTCAACGAGCCTATCATCGTCGTCCTCGTCCTCAACAGCCGGACCGTTCTGTATCATCCTATCTAGACCCATTCTTCTCCTCTTCTTCGCGCTTCCGCTGACATTTTCCTCCGGATTACTGTCTTCCCTCGGTCTTCCCAGACCACCTCGCTTCATCGCTTCCTTCAAACCCTTCAGACCTTCTCCCTGAGTTCCAAATAGCTGTTCTAAGAACGAAACGATCAGATCAATCGTCTCTCCATGTTTCCTCTGTTTCTCCTGTGTCTCGTATGCCTGTCTCCATAGCGCTTCATTGGACGCTTGTAGTTTGCGTAGATCAGCTCCTATCGTAGCTTGAGTCTGACGTATGGCAGCTATCCCTGAATGGATTGCATTGATATCTAGTGATTGACCAGCTGGACCGACCAGTTGATTCGCTTCGCCCTCCACTGTGCCATCCGTGATCAAGTATTTGCCCGAAGGCGCAGATGAGACTGTTGCAGCTTGAGAAGCGGAGCGGGTGTTGAGTGAGCCTGAACCAGTCGAAGGCGCTGGAGGTTGGTTTCCTGGTCTATTGTTTTTGCGGGTGACTTTGACGAGAAGATCAGGTTGTCCTTTCTTGAAGTATGGATTTGCGAATTCCCAGAGTTCCGCCGGTGTTTCATTTTTCAGTGCGCCTGATTGAAGATGCGGTACTTTGTCTATCCAGAATTGGAGATGAGTTAGCTAAAGCCAGAGAGGGTATCAAGTCTTGAGCAGCTGTCTTGACTCACGAAATCCATACCTGTGTCAAGTGCGACATGTCAGCACGGTTCTTCGACGTTTACAAGTATGGATAGACTCACATATTCAACTGCCTCACAAAACTCGAAAAGTTTGAATGCTTGAACCACCTTGGCAGTAATTCACGACCAAATTGTTCGGCATTTGGCACTGTGCAGCAAAGTCATGAGAGGTCGGTGTGTATCAGCGATGCGACCTTTTGCGGCTTCCTTCTTCGAAAAACGTAGCATGTAGGGTTTGAGTGTCCAGACTTACCAAAGAAGCTATCCCCATTCTCGCCCCAGTATATCAGATCATTGACCGTGTCATCGTTGACCATCGTATACAGCTTGTTCAGAAATGCGGGCACTTTCAATACTTCTCCATTCTCGTCCACACCCATAGCTGCTTTAGGTACTCCTGAGGCATTGTTGCTGTTGGTGTTGTGATGATTTAGATTGCTTGAAGCTGCAGGAAGAGGATTTATCGATTTCAAAGGAGAAGGTGGTTCTGATTTCGGCGATGCTGTTGAGACTGATATGACGGACGATGGCTTGCTTGGACCTGCTACCGCGTATAGATTGGTCGTCATGATGTTGACACTGTCGAAGGAAGGCCACCGGTCAGGTCTGAGGAACGAATTTGCTCTTCAGAGGAGGGGTATCCTCGACTGTCGAAATAGTACGATAGGCACGCTGTTTGCGACCTTCAAAGTGATGTTGTATTGAGTATGTTGAGGATGATATTGACGATAAGGTTGTCTTTTGAGATAAAAAGTTGATATATATGAAGAGTGAGAATGAGAGAGGAGGAAATGTTGTATGGTGGAGACGTAATTGATCAAAATCAAAATATACTCCATTTACGTAAACCTGCGACGCTTGCCTATCTTTCGCATTCACCGTTGTTTCTATGGGCCAGCGGGCCTAATTTATTTCCGCCCGGTTACTGGCCCCCGTCCCACGCGTCATTATTATGGATTGTCATTATCCTACTCCTACTATATTTATTCCTTGTATGATCATCTATACTTGACTACCTGTCTTTGCTCGCCCAAGAGCACAATGTCGGCTTCCGCTCCGGCTGAGAAGGAGGATGTAGTAACCCAAGAAGATGTCCCGAAAGTCAACGACTCGCCGACTGCCGATCTATCTAAGAGCGAGGGCATGTCAACCGACTCATCAAACAGCCAAACAACCTCCTCCGCAGCTACCTCTACCACCTCGAAGGAGATTGTCTCCTCACCACCTCCCATCACTCCAACTTCGGCTTCAAGCATCAAACAAGATGTCTCGAATGCAACTGCTTCAACATCCACCTTACTATCGCCATCCGAGGGCCACCCGTCTGCTCCTTCTCCTTCGCCTGCCAAAAGACGGCCTAAACCACCTACCAAAGGAATCCTGAAACCACCCCCACCGCCAGCGAAGCCTACTCTGGGCAACAGGCTGAGAGATATAGTAGGAGGAGCAGTTAATACAGCTGTAGGAACGACTTCGAGGTTATTCGATACTCCAGAAGAATCAGTAGCCGGTCCAAGCTCAAGCTCAGGTTCAAGTTCAACTAACAACCCTATTACTCCCAAAGGACCGAGCTCTGGCACCTCGACAACGGCAACAGCGTCTGCAACTGCAGGAGCTACCTTGGCTTCCATATCCGGAAGACTTGCAGGGTTAGGCTTGAGCAGATTCGTCCCCGCCCCTTCGACTTCGTCAGATGTCACACCGTCAAACTCCCCTTTACCCCCTAGAAGCGTGTCTCTACCTGAGACGGGATCGCCGATGTTGGTCAATGGTCCGAATGGCTTAGTGTCAGAGAAGGTTAGACAGAAACAGCCGCTCAAAAGAGCTACATTCGTATTGCCAAGCTTGAGTATAACTTATCCTATCAGCTCGCAAGGAGAGCCTTGGTCTGCAAAGGTCATTGAGGATCGGCAACGGGTGAGTTCGCGGCCAATCCACCTCTTTGACTTCGGCACCCATCCATTAACTAGTCAAAGTGAAGTATCATACTGATTATCGCTCAACATAGATCGAAACAAATCACAGAACTTTATTATCGTCTAGCTGCGGACCTGAATACTGGCATTCTCGAAGACTAGTCCTTCTATATGAGACGGCATGCAGGAGCAGGGAGGAGAAACCGAGAGTAGGCATCACTCGAGCTTTAGAGGTGAGCACTACCGAACTAGTCTTTCATTGGCAAGACTTTTACATACATGTGGCATAATGAGCTGAAACTACCTGAACATACGAAACGAAATAGGTAATACCACCTCCTCCGAAAGCACGGCATATTCACCTAACCCTCAGACTCATCGATCATTCCACCATCGGCGTCACAGCTCCACCAGGCGGCCCCAACACGCTAGATACGCCCTTCACGCGATACTCGGCCGAAGCATTCGCAGACGTTTTATCGGCTGAATGGGGGTTGAGCGAGTTGAAGCTTGAAAATGGAGTGCTGGAAACTGAGGAAAGCTTAAAACCTATACTGCATGCTCTCTTAATATCGGGGACGCTGCCGAGTTTGAGCTTGAAGGGGAATAAGAAGATCAAGTCTGGAGGATGGAGATTAATAGCTGTATTCCTGAAGAGGGTGAGTCCGATCATTTTTGCTTCACATGCCCGCTCTCCAATCTTTCCAGCTAGTTTGGCTAGATATGACCCGCGTCATAACAGTCAGTACCGCGGTCTATATGATCCCCAAATTGATGCGTAGCTTGGTCATTTCTCAGGCTCGTTCACTCAAGTACATAGATCTATCAGATACGACATGGGATAAGAAGAGCGTAGAGTACTTGGTCCAAGCTTTGACCTCAACTCAGATCAAAGCACAGGAAGCGACACCCAAGATCGGATTTTCACCTGACTCAGCATCTCAACTCGATTCAGCCATCGAAACGAAGGATGGCGTACAGGATGGCACAGTAGGCGAGGACGGTGGGGCAGAAAAGACTTCAAAAGACGCTTATGGCAGCTTCATACCGCCTGCTCCGCTGTTGAAAGAACACGAGGAGAACAGTACGCCTGCCGCAGTGCAGACTCTGCGTTTGGATGGATGTGGGCTCCGAGCGAATGTCATGGAGATTGTCGGTGAGTGACGACCCTTCAGTCTTCCAACATGGCTCTGCCACTTGAGAATGGCCTACAAGCTAATGATTCCTGACAACATCTTTCACTCTCAGCCCAAGGAGTCCGATCCTCCGATTTGAAGAATATATCCCTGCGGCGAAATAGAATCGGACCCCTAGGAGCGGTCGCTCTGGCACTCATGATCCGAGATTACCCAGACTCGGCCCTGGTCATGTCTTCCCTGTCACCCGGTCTATCACCTAACCCTTCTACCCAATCTCCTCTTCTCGTTCCTTCCGATTCCTCCTCGACCGCCATGGCCGCATCTCCCAATCTCGCGAATGCTTCTTCTACCTTACCATACGCCGCTCGAATACGCAAAAATCAGCCTCCCTTACCTGACGAAAGAGATCTTCCACCCATACCACTGGTTGTATCTTCTCCAATAGGAGGAGTCACCTCTCGAACAGTTCCAGAGGGATACAAACCGCCCCCGCCGCCCAAACACCCCTTGGTCATGCCCAGCGGAGGAAATTCGGCCATGCAAGACGCGGGCAATTTCCCTATTACCGCTGAAGGTAAGATGTCAGCTCCAGAATTAGGTGGAGCCAGTATAGCGCTGCAACGGAGTGTGAGAGCGTTAGACGGTGTGGAGAGGATAGGAAGGTTATTGACTCTTGATTTGAAGGCGAACGAAATCAAGGTGAGTGACCCTAATCTTTTTCTTCTTGCCCAAGGGCGAATATACATATGGATCGTGTTGGACTCACGATTTGCTATCGACTGTAGAATGGCGTAACGTACATTGCTCAAGTCCTTAAGCGAAACCGTACACTCAAAGTGCTTAATCTCAGCGACAACAAGATCGAAACTTCCGGCTTGGTCTCTCTTGCCGAAGCGCTGAAATACAATTCCACTTTAGAAACCCTCGACCTTTCCAACAACCCTTGCTGTGGACCGTCCAACGACGGTATCTCTTCCCTCCGAACATCTTTCACCGTCAACAACTCGCTAAAACGCCTCTTCCTCTCTGACACAGGCTTGACCACCGAAGGCGCTATCTCATTAGCTGAATTCCTCCCCGAATCGAAATCACTCTTACACCTCGACCTCACGGATAACGACCAGATCGAGACTGCCGGTATACTAGCCTTATCCGTCGGACTGAAATCGAATACTCTGATTAGATGCTTGGATATTTCGATACAGCCCAATAGCGTCTCTCAATCGGAGATCTCCCAAAGTATCTTGCAATCGTGTATCCGGAATACGGAGTTAGCAGTTGAGAAATCGAGTAGTAGTAGTCATCAAGAAGCGGTAGTGTGGGGACCTATCAAGAAATCTAACTTGGTCAAACAGATCAAAGAGATTGATCAGCTGAAGAAGGATCAAGAGCGATTCGAATTGACTTTTACACCTGCCGGACAAGCTAGAGAATACGTCTATACCCTCCGACCGGAGCGTGTATTAATCATCTCTGAGGAAACTCTCAAAAACTTGCAGAAATGGTTCGAAGCTGGACAACAGTATCATAGTCTGCGCAACAAGAATGAGGTCCACTGGCGACCTGATCAATTACCTCAAGAGGAATTTGAGATGCTCTACGAAAGGGCAATAGTATTGAAAGAACGATTGATCGAGCAGATCCAAGATCCAGATCCGAATACACCACCTGAAAATCTGGAAAGATTGCTTTGGCTGAACGATCAATTTACGAATACGTTAGAATTGGGTGCCAACTTTACACCGCCCCCGAGATTACTTTTACCTTCCCAAATAGTACCTACTTCCCCTTCACCGAACGGTAACTCCTCCAATACTACTACTTTGCACACCAACAGCAGCAACCAGCGAATGAGATCAGGTAGTGGAACGGGAGGAAGACTGTATCCGCAACGAAGACATATGAGAATCAGTTCAACCGAAATATCAAGTCCGAACTTCTCGATAGGTGATTCGGATAACGATTCTGATCCTGAAGAGCTCGATGAGACCTCGTTCACACAATCTACACCGACGAAAACACCACTCAACATCAATACCACCGCTAGATCAACCACTACACCGACGAGATCGAACCTAAATACCAATTCTGGGCTAGGATTAGGCTCGATACCTACCGATTTACGAGCACCAGCATCGGCATCTGATACCGGTGCAGGTCAAGAGAAAGCTGAAGAGCCAGAGGGTTTACTGGAAGAGCAGATGATACGTACTTCGTCGGACCAAGATGAGGTCGAAGAGGGTTTCTTGAGTGATCTGACTAGTCCGACGGAGAAGGCTTCGAGAAAATGGGTAGAAGAGGAAGGAGAAGTGTTCAGAAAGGGTACGAAGCTGGGAGTGGTAGATGAGAAAGATGATACCCTTGGTGAAGAGAAAGATAAGATCAGTGGAGAAGAATTGAGGAAAGAGGTGAGTTAATGCTTTTAGCATCGTACGACTCGCCTGCAAATTGCCATAAGCGATACACCTCTGCCACTCTGAGACGGGAAAAGGAAGAATCCGCTGACTGAGACCACTTAATTCCGGAAATAGATCCTTGAGACTCCCGTAGCTCGAAGTCCAACGCGAAGGGTCATTCCTCTCGAAGGTGAGGAAGATGGAGATGGAGAGGCTCGGGGAGAGGGAGAAGACGATATCAAGGGAACAGAAGAAAACGAAGATTGAGGGGTAGTTGTAAACAGGAGCAGGACTACATTCTCTGTGTGATGGGAATATTGACTAGACCTTGGTTTCGATTCTTGCATGCTCGTCTTGCTATACAAGTATATGTGTATACCCTTCGATCAAATAACTAATAACGAACACTTGACGACCTTTGATTTCTAGTACTCGTATAACACAAAATGCATTCATTCATGATTTCATGACCCTGTATTCGATACATTCAATACTCGAGCACGTCTTGCACACCCCCCGTCCCCCGCGCTCGGCGAGACCTTTCAACTTTACAAGGGTACTCTCTCATCTCAGCCGTGTATCATTCTCAGAACCAATCGTCGTCCCGGCATTGTCGGACTAACACAATCAAGCGACAAACTCAAGCTCGGTATCAATAGCTGCAGGATCGGGAAGCATGTCAGCATTATCGCGGGATACTGTATGCCAAGTCTCGCACTTACGATGACAAGCGGACAGTTGAGGTTTCTGCGAATATTTTCCTCTCATCTCTTCTCTGACGCTGACCAAGAGCTGTTGGTAATTCTGATTAGGATACTTGGTCAGAGCAGCGATGAATGCCTATTAACAAAGCGACCAGAGTAGTTAAGCTCGATATTTTCATCTCATTATTTCCAAAGGCTGATGACTTACGTATGACATAGCACCTGTCGCTTTGCCTTCTTCTTGAGTATCCGCGGACTATGATGCCGAGCGAGCGAGAAGATCAGCCAAAACCACGACATGGCTTATTGTTACTCTTTAATTCAAAGGCTCCTCACCGTCTGGTCGTCCTTACATCCGGCCCACTGGATGATATCCGCTGGACTAGTCTTCGTCTTCTTGGTCTTCTCATCAGCCTTCTTAGCTTCGAAGACGTTCTTAGCTGCGCCGAAAAGGTTGGACATGATCCCTCCTGTGTCTCCTCGGAGAACGTCCATCCCGGCACCCAAGAGGCCCTCCTTCGCTTCTACGAGGAGATTGGGCTCTTTGATCTTCCCTTCTGTCGAGTACTACGCCGGAATCCAATTCAGTCTGAGCTTGGCGATCAATTTCCACAGCTAGACTCACGACATATGGCAGATCCATGACGGTACCGGAATGGCAGGAATCGAAGATAGCGGTGAGTCGACATCCGGCAGGCAATGGCTTGACCATGAATTCGTGGCTGCAAAATGAGCTGCTTAGCACCGCCTGTTGATATGAGGTGTCTAACGGACTCTGACGCACACTGGATGGGCAAGCAGAAGGGAACAGAGCAGGCAATGTCAGTCTTCGTTGGATGCAGTCCCACCATTTTCACTGACTCACTGTCATCATCAACAATCAGGCCAGCGGATTCGTAATCGAGTGGACAGATCGCTGCGCAAGATATGTCAGTCTATCAGCTGAATACAACGTGCTGTCGGTCTGTAGTCTCAGCCCACCCTCGTCATCGTCGTCTCCTTCGTCCCCATCTAGGTCTTCTGTCTGAGTGCCATGTCCAGAACTAAAAATGATCAACAGGTGAGCTGGCTACACTCGAATCGACAGATTCCTGTTGTTCGCTTACTAGTGGAAGAACAACGCATCATCCCTCTGAGCACCTTGAACAAGCCATTGCATACCCCTGATAATATTCTCCCGTGTGGGAAGGGTGCGTGAATCGTTCACATCGTCAGTAAGAACAACGATGTCTGCCGGTCTATAACCGAATCTCTCGCAGATGAACTTCTGAACGTTGTGGACATCGTTGATGCAGCCTGCCAATTCGCCTTTGGTGCCGAAGTAGTTGATTCCGATCTAAGGTGTATATGTAGCTGATGAGCTGATCAAATATAATGCGTGAAGGTAGACATGTACCCACCAATAAAGCCTTTCGCGTGCCACTACCTGTGAAACCACATTGTGTCAGCTGTGCCATTGGATGAAGCATGATGTTGACTTGGCTCACATCTCGAATACTCGAAATAGGCCTGAGCGACCTCGCCTGTCTGAGGATCGGTGAATGTAGGCCCGTAATGCTGTTGATGGGGTCTACCATCATCTTCACCTCGGTATTGTTGGCCGTAAGGAGGCTGGGGTGCTTGATACTGTTGTTGAGGGACGTATCCCGCCCCACTGTGCGATAGTACCGTCGTCAGTTTTACCGCCTTGTTGTACTGATCGCCACCGGATCGATAACTGCGGTAAATGATTCGTTCAGTGATGCCCGTTGTGTCACTCGCAGAGGGAAAGTATCATTCACTCGTTACCAAGATAGCCCTGATTGTCGTTCACGTATGCGCCGTGTTGTGATGATGGCTGCTCATGGTGCTTACCATGGCCTCCAAGTCCCCTACAGTGTTTATTTAGCTCGGCTATCAGAAAGATCCGGATGTATACATACATAGCCCCGAAAGCACCTGTTACTCCAGCTGGGATACCACCTGAGTGATCCGAGTGACTTGATTGTGGGTACTCGCCACCGGGGTAGAAGCTATAGGTTGGGTTTTGGAATTTAGCAATATATCGCGGCTAGTGCGGATGTGAATTGCGTGGTGTTGGGAGTTTTGAGTTCATTGTGAAGGGTATACTCACGGCTCTTCAGCTGGCTGATGACCTCTCTCGTATCCTTGGATCTGTTCTCGTCTCTCGTAGCTCGGATATTCCTGTCTATCTTCATCTGAATGATGGCTCTTACTACTATGTGAGCTGCTTCTAGAATGATTACTATGATCACTGCTATCGTCTCTGCTTTCTTGAGCTTCCTGGTACCTTTCGTACTCTCTTGGCGATTCGTGATCACTTGATGAGTGATTGCTGGCTGCGTCTTCGTAGTATTCTTCGTACTCGTCGCCGGACATCTTGACAAGGATAGGCAGTCTATGTGATGGGTAGTCAGAGTATGCGAGATGAGTGAGTAAGATGAAATGGTCAGTGATGAGTGATGCATAGATCAGTTGAAGCCCTGGACGACGTGGAAGGTAGTCAGTAGTGAGTTAGTGTATGTATGTAGTTGAGTGAGTGACACAAAGGGCCCTTCATCTGGCTTGTGCGCTCATTGCCCCTTTGACCCTTCATCCTCACCAAACAGCACGCATATGATCGTCATGACGTCGATAGCAATCACCACAGAATTGCTGGCAGACTGTAGCAGTGTTCATGGCAGCATCTGTCCTCTTCTGTGTCGTTGACTTCATCTCAGTATCGTGCATCTCACTTATGCCAGGTCAAATCAAACTCACGAGCTGTTGAAGCAGGCTTGGCGGGGATTGTATTTGGTTTGTGCGGTGAAGAAAGGACATTACGTCATCGATGTCAGTGGAGTCAATAGTCATTTGTCAGTCTCATCCTCATCCTCAACCTCAACCTCATCACTCATCATCTCATAGACCTCAGATCTACCCTATCAGCCAGACTGAGATCACCATCACCACCGACCCACCGATACGACTACCGCTACCACCATGTCGAGCTACGATGCGACTCCAGACGAAGTTATCACTCCGACCCAATTCAGGGATTCGATGAGATTGGTTAGATTGCAGATCGCTATTCCCATCTCGGGTGAGTAGGTAGCCAGATACACCGACGACCAAGTCAAGCTGAACATTGTCTCATATAGTCCTCGTCGCCATGGGAGCCAATTTGGTCTGTGCTTTAGCTATCAAGCCAGGACTATGTGAGTGTCCACATTGCTTTCAAACCTGGACCCGCGATGCTAATATGACGACACCCATCCAGCTGGGATCAACACCTTGTTCCCTACCTTGCTATCACCCAACGCAACCTTTGTCGGAATATATTGGGCCATCTTGTATATCTTGCAAGGTGAGTCTTGTACTCCGCTTTTATCAGGGTCAATAGCTTATCCTTCTTGCTCGAAAACGTGCAGTCGGATTCTGCCTGGTACTTCTCCTTGTCAGGAAAGACGTTACCAAAGAAACCCTTATTCACGGCGTCGGTCTGCGATTCGCTATTTCAAATTGGCTTCAAGCTGCTTGGGCAGTCTTCTTTGTGAGTCTGGTCGTCTTTGTCATCGTCGCCGCAGCTCCATTGGCCTCGCCATCTCGGCTCCGCTGATCAATGAACCCCTTTCAGACACTGCAATTCTTCTGGGGAGCCGAAGTAGTTCTCATCCTAAACGTGATCTTACTGTAAGCTGGCTGCACGATCCTCTTGCCTTGCTAAGCAGATCAGCTGACTTTGAGTTGATATATGAACAGCCTTTCGATCCACATTACCCTCCTATATTACCCTGTCACCCTCAAGCGACCTATCGACGCCTTATTCATCCATGCGCCAATGACGATGTTCCTAGCCATTCTGTTCCAGTTAGATTGGCTACATAACGGATTCGTCGCTTTAGGATGGTTCATCAAGGAGGAGACTGCGAGAGAGAAATACACTTGGCAGGCTGTTGGAGCTGTTGCGGCAGTCAACTTCATCTCCGCTATCTGGGCTGGTATCAAGCGGTTATAGTGAGTTGGATTCGCAAGATCGCAGATGCAGAGCTAGTCAAATCGATCCATAAGAGCTGATTGGCATCGCTTAAACCTGTAGTCTCCTCACCACTGCAAGCGTATACCTCTTATTCACTCTTCTCTTCGCCTCACCGCGATCCAACCCGACTCTGCCCACCACTGCTCTGCCCAAGCCCACTCCTTTGTTGGTCACGCTCATCATCTGCTTGGTCCTTCATCCGATTGCGTTGATCGCCGGTGTGGCTTGGCAAAGAACGCGAGAACGAGAAGGTAGAATCAGATTGGAGGAAGAGGTTGAGCGGGCCGAGGAAGATGAGAGGGAAGCGGAACGTGAGGCTAGAGCTGAGGCGAGAGCCAACAGAAGGGCGTAAGCGTATCAATAAACATTTATCCAACCCGCCGATATATATTCCCAAATACCATCTTCGCCTTTGTACTGTCAGGTCGGATCAAATCATACACGACATCACCTCCTATGCCGATGCCGCTGGATACAGTGCCACCAATGCAATTAGTAGGTCTTAAGGCGAGGCGGTCTGCAGTCGCTGCGACGAGGAAAGTCCACACCGTGCCATCTGAGCAAGCTCGTCCGTCCCGCGAGGCTGCCTGAAAAGGTTTTGATCTGTCCTAACCTCGCATTTGGCATCATCCATGCCATCTACAAATTACTGGAATACGTGAATTATTCATTCGGTACTGACCAGGGATAAGTTGACGTATGCTACTGATGCTATGTCAACCCCTTGCTCTGAAGATTACTATATCTACCATGTGATACGCTGATTGATCGTCCGCCCCTTCACTGTCACACAACTCCTCTGACAATCAACACTCCACTCCCTCTCGAAGACGCAACGTAACGTGGACTCGCTTAGTTGGAGAAGAGCATCCTGTAGATCCTGACGTAAAGAGGAGCAGCGGCTCTTTCGGCTCTGTAAGCCCTCATGTCCTCAACGGTCAACCATGATTTTCTTCCGGTATCGAGGTCGATCTGGGAAGCTTTTCTTGGGGTAGTCCTCTTCCATAAGTAACCGAAGATGTAGAAACCGAGCATGATGGGTGCAGCGAGGTAAGCGAGGAAGAAGGATTGAGCTCTTTCACCGGCACTTTCCACACCGCCAATAGGAAAGAGACCCTACAAGAATCATCCCGAACATGTCAGCCTTACCATGCGGAATAGGCGAATATTGTATGGTTTCACCGTGTGAAAAAGTCTTGACTTACAATGTAGAATTGAGCGATGAGGATGATGACGATCAAGGTTGCGCCTAACCAAGAACCGTATTCTCCGCCCATAGCTTTGAATGGCAATTCCTCGACGGAGTGACCTTGGACTTTCCAAGCTTTCCTGAATCTGATGTGCGTCACACAGATCGAGAACCAAGTGATCAATGTCGACAGACCCGATAAAGCGACCAACCAATCGAACACTTGTCCACCGACATCCGCACAGTTGATATATGCCAATGGACCCAAGATCAACAGCGCCAATACCGAGTACAATGGTCGACCGGATTTGTCGATATAAGTGAACATCCTCGGAGCGTACCCCGTCTCAGCCAAGGCAGTCAACGTTCTTGAACCGGCGTAGACGCATGATAAACCAATAGACAAGACGGAGATACAGATGGTGATGTTGATGAGATGGTTCATTCCTCTGATTCGGGCTCGGTCCATCAAGATGACGAAAGGCGAGATATCACTTCCAGACCCGTTGTAGAGATCTTGGTCGTCGGATCGGATGGTCAGACCGACGATGGTCAAGGAAGTCACGTAGATCAAGGTGATTCGCCAGAAGGTGTTCTTGACTGCGGAGGGCATGGTCTTTCGAGGGTTGGGAGTTTCAGTAGCTGCCAATCCGACGAGCTCGGTACTGAAGGATAGTGAAAATCATCAGCATACAAATATGGAGATCACAATGCAGACTCGTCCGACTCACCCGGCGAAAGAGAAAGCAGCAGTGACGAATACGGCACAGACACCCTTGAAACCGTTGGGGAAAGCACCGGGGGCTTCATGCCACAGTCGAGCACCTTGGTAGGTATCGAAATCACCGCCTAATCATTTGAACAGAACAGAACATTGCGATTAGCCGAATTGCGATATAAGAACTGGCATCAGCTACACATCTGAGACTTGACTTACCTGCAGGACCACCACCACAGATACAAACGATACCAATAATGATGTAGATGATGACGACTCCCAATTTCAGACAAGAAGACCAGAACTCCTCTTCGGCATAGCCCAGAGTACCGAATGCAGCGGCGATGATAATTATGATGAAAAAGATCGTGATCCATGCAGCCAAAGGTACCGCGTCAGTCTGCAATGCCCAACGTCGTCGACTGGTCAGCCTTGCATGTTGAAAGAACGGCAGAGATTCATATGTGCTTACCCAATATTGCACAGTAGAGCCCGCCACGGTGATCTCGAGAGGAAGCGTGACGGCCCATTGGAGGACGTAGTTCCAACCCATCTGTTCGTTCCGCAACTATCAGTATTGTCTTCTAACACAGAATGAGGACAGGAAAATATGAATACTCACGGCGAAAGCAAAAGAGGGATCGATCTGATTTTAACGGAAGAAGCGTCTAGTCAGCTTCCAATACAACAGAGAAGTCAAATGCATGACATACCATTCGAGAAGCTAAAGTGTAAAATCCACCAGAAACAGGATACAGAATAGCCATTTCACCCAAGGCTTGAGTAACGTTGATAAGCATGATACCTACAGAAAATCTTGTGTGAGCTCATTGCTCCTCGATTTCCGTTCGAGATACAAAGGCTCCAAACAAGCCTGCACTGCCACTCACCCATGATGATCCAGGCGAGAAGAATACCAGCGGGTCCACCATTTCCAAGAGCGGATCCCGAACCGACGAACAGACCAGTACCGATCGAACCACCTGTGTGCCAACAAAGATCGTTTGGTCAGTCGGAACTCAAAGATACGGGTTGAGGGAGAGGAAGAAGAACAGGGTGAGGTGTATGGACTTTTGACTCACCAACAGCAATCATTTGCAGATGTCTGGGTTTCATCTTCTGTTGTAAGAGGGGATTGTCATGTTGCAAGTATTCCGGTGGGATATCACCATGAGCCACTAGACCTCTCGTAGTTCCAGGAGCTCTCTTGAAGGACTCCACGCTCAATCCGAGTCTAGTCATGAGACTTTCTTTACTTGGATCATAGTAGACATCTTGTGCTGGGTCGACGGAAACATGGTGCCCTGGTCCTACACCAGCAGCGGTCTGTCCGCCTTTCTTCTCCACATCGTTGTATTGGTTAAGACTGCCTTCTTGCGACATCTTGCTGCTGTGCTCCTATCTTATTTAGACAGTACGATAAATCGCACGATATCAAGAACAGTCACGATCTATCTAGTTAAGGGAAAAAGAAAAGGATAAATCAAAGCGAAATAGATGTCAGACGACTCTATATAACAAATCCATCACTTGCATATACTAGCCAGCGAATAGGCTTATCATGTGGAAACATACATAGCTAGCGAGATGGGAAGAGACAATCCAGCCTGCTTTATCGGAGAGGGATTCGTCAGTTGATCCGTTTCAGAACCTCGTACTCGTCATTCAAAAAAAGCCTCGGTTCCCCTTCCCACAAGAAGAAAAGCGTTATCTGTATCTGTCTTCCTGCATCTAGGCCATCTGTGATTGGTTCCACCGGCTCTACTTTATCGCCAAGATAAAGTGGATCGTGTGGAGTCAATCCCTTTTGGTCAATACCCCGTCTTAATCTAGCGGAATGATCGGAGACGGACGGGCGACCAAGGGAAAGTCAATCTGTATTACAGCCCGTCTGGTCGTTATCTTACCGTGGTATAAGGAAGATAGAAAGTATGTCACCCATGGTCTCGGCGCTTGAGAAGAGAGAATTGCATCTTGTAGATGCTGCTTAGCGAAGGGAAAATACGATAGTTTTGGGTTAGCACGAATCTTCTCAGGCAAGATGTCTCAGTTATTCAATCGATTCCCAGTCTCATTCCCAGAGGTCAACACGAGAAGAAGCTTATCATCCGCTTGTCATTGGCTAGCACATGACCGCTACGTTATCCTCGCTACCGTGTCTGTTCGCTATCGAGGGGGTCGACACAGATAAAGCAAAGAAAATTAAGGTGAAAATATTGACACCGCGTGGAGCTAATCTCTTGGCGATGATGCGAGACCTTGAAAAAAGGGTCTATCCTTATCTACTTCCAGCGGCATTGCATAACCGCTTGGGAGCTTAATTCGGGAGTCTCCGTGTTTCCCTTGTTTTTAGTACGCACAAGTACACGCAGAGAGGTAGGTACATGACATCATGCAAATACGCTTAACCAGCACTTATTACAGTACGCTGGTCGAGCGATAAGGACTTAGGCGCTCTCACAATGAACATGTAGTTGTTCTTGATGGTGGTTATGACGTCTGAATCTCATGGAGCATCACGGTCGCCATTGCGAGGAATTCAGCAACCTTCGTCGATGCTGCAAAAGAAGGATTTGACCTGCAAGAGTTGTGAATGCAAGAAATTCATGAAAATGCGGCCCGTAACCTTGGCGATCCGTGAAAACCGGATTGCAATTGCCGTATAATTTACGTTGGCTCGCTGTCAGCTGGCCTTGATGCTTTGCCAAGTATGGAACCCACATGGTGCGACGACCCCGCCAAGCTTGCTATGTTATGCAAATACCCATGCTACTCGGTCAAGACTACCAATCCAGTCCGATGCGATTTATCGGTACCATTTCAAGGGAACAAACATTCGATGCAATTCAAAGATAGCTTATCTCCGCATATGAGCCGTTTTCATAGGATAGCACGAGCCATTCGAATATGTGTCCTGCAAAGCGCTGAAATCGCCATCTTTAATTTCAAGCTTTCTTTCACAAACCTCTACAACTTATCAATACTCATCTAAAATCCTGTTCTACGTTGTATACCCAATAACCCCCAAGGACCGAACAAGTCAGCACTGACAATTCAAATCGCGATTACACTCCTCTTTCACGCTTTCCCTTTAGTCCTCTCAAGTTCTTCGACGGTCAATTCCATTCGTTGCAAGTCGGTGTCTTTCTTGTTGATATCTAGATCTCGGAAGAAGAAGTAGATGGACACTGAGGCGAGCAGGTTGGCACAACCGATCCCAACGCTAGATATCCACTGTCAGTGACGGACTACGTAATGGCATGGTGTCAACCAGCACTTACAATACCCAAGTAATATTGGGATCTTTGAAAGCGGGCGTACATCCGAGGAGAATAGCTCTTGAGATAGCACTGGTAAAGAAGACGCAGGCAATGATTGTACCTTTCATCCTTGGAGGTGTCATGGTATACGCCATCTCATAGCCTACACGTCAAGAACGATCAGTCCAAGCTCGTCGGGGTCTAAAAAAGCAGAAAGATCCGATACTCACAACTAACACTGATGAAGATACCTCCCAATGGCTGAAGGATGAAAGGAATAGCGACCAACCAAGCGGACTAAAGGGAAAAGACGTCAGAGAGATTGCCAGATGGTGGACATTGTCGCAGCTCACCATGCTTGACACTCCCGTGCCCACGTCACACTCGGTGGCCGCGTAACCACAGGGACTGGTCTCGTATACCCTCCATTGTAAGATGGCCGCAATAGCGTTGAGTATAGCACCGATGAAAAACCCGACAAAGACTACAAGAGTTGTTCAATATCAGCTCCCATACCGGAAATCTTGCGCACGGTGCGACTCACTTCTCTTGATATAGCCAAAGTTGATACCCATCTTACGCAGAGTAGGATACAGAACATAATTGTAAACTGGGATTGCGCATACGGTAGCGATGGGGTTGAAGTTGTTCAGAACATCGTCTGAAGAGGTAAAGAAGATCAGCACGCGCCAGCAGAGGAGGTCGATTGGAGGCGGCTTACTGGGAAGTCCGTTTGTGGTCATCGATCCAGCCAGGTTGGTCAAGATCGAGTCGGTACCTCCATCTGCCAAATACCAGGCGGGAAGGAAAACGAAGACTCTAAGAGCTTTCAAAGTCGCCTTCACCTCGTCTACGAATTGATCGTCGAAGCTGATCCAGCCAGCTTTGTGCTTTGATGCAATTTGATCATATTCGCCGCTAGCACGAAGATTGGTAGGCTTGATGCTTTCCCACTTATCTTCGGTCCCATGACCACTCCTGCCTCTCTGGATAATCAGTCGGACCACTTTAAAAGCGTCGCCTACAGAAGATCCGGAAGGCGGGTAATGGGTGATTCGGGATCGGACCCATAGTAGCGAAAGAGGTTGCAACAAGAAGCAGATACCAGGGAGCATGCTAATTTTGCTGTCAGCTCCACGTTCACGTCCCAGAATAGCTAGGCCAGCTCACAAGGACAACCAAAACCCAATCCGCTTTTCGCAGTAAGAGGTAGCGATAGAAAAGAATGCTCCAAAGTTTCCTGCCCAGTAATACAGTAGAAGCATTCTTTCAACGGTCACTCCCGGGTCTTCGATAACCCTCTCCCCGGAAGCGAGTACTTTGATGGTTTGCTTCTTGACGGTCGACTGATCGGCAATAAGAGGTGCGACACTAAAGCCAAAAAATGAGTCATCCTCGTCGTTGATATGAAACGAGAAGACTCACCTAGGCTTGATGAACCCCGAACCGAAAGAAAGGCATATCATACCGATGATGAATGGGATGATTGCGTGACCGCCAGCAATCACACTTGGTATAGAAGCTAGCCGACCACGCAGTATCAGACCGTCGCTCCATTTTTCAGGTTATACATGAGGTCACACTCACCAATAACCAACATCATGTGCGAGGAGAAACCGATGATGATACCAACCCATAGACCTTTGTATCGACCAAGCTTGACGTCCGCTAGATACCCTCCCAACAGTGGGGTGCAGAAAACCATGAATTGGAAAAGGACCGTGAGGGCAGTCGCGGTCTGTAGACCCATATTCAGAGCACCCGCTGATTGTTGCGTCCCTTTGGGTGGAGCTCCCTATCCCATGAATGGATGAACCCAGTATACTCTACATCTTTGGCTGAAAGACGGTGGAAGGCTGCTTACAGCTCCGTTTCCACCTTCGGGAAGAGGTCTCTGGATGAAGTTCTGGAAGACACCCGTGACACCATAGTAAGAGGCGTAATTGGCAGCTTCAACGAAACATAAGGCATATCCGGCTCGGTTCACTTTGCCTGACACTTTGCGCAGTGTCTTCTTTTCCTCCTCGGTGGGAGCGAGAGAATCGTATTCAACCTCTGCGGATCCCACAACTACATCTTCAGCATCTAGCTTGGTTCCGACATGCTTATCATCGCCAGTACGAGGATCTTCTGTGAGGATATGGTTGGCATCGCCGCCTGTCAAAGTGAAGTCCCGCACTAGATCGGCGTCTTTGGCGGCTGCGATAAACATTGTTCAACATGTGTCCAGTCAGTGAGAAACGTAGACAGACTCACCCATGACGAATGAATCAACAGCGATTGGTTGAATGACACTTGAGGGGGATGGGTGATTCCTTGTATCGCTCTATGACTGCTAGGTTAAGTTATATCCACAGAGCTCTTATCTCGAGTCTTGTCCTTATCTCCGGATCAGCTGCTTCTGTCCTCAATAAAGCCGAACTCCCCAGCACGGCCCGGATGTCAATGTGGAGGGACCTCATGTCGTCGACGATAGCAGTAGATGCAGCCGCTGCCAAGCGCACTTTGCCCTCGGCATGAATGGGTTGTGCGCTTCGGATCGCCTAAAAATGCGCTACCTTTGAACAAGGTTCACTGGTAAATGAAATTGAGGCTTAAAATAACCTCTTTTACCTTGGCTGTAGAAGCCGAAGTGTCGATAGCTCAGGGAAGGACATGTGAAGCGTCGGATCCGACCGACCGGACTTGCGCGATGTGCAGTGATCACGATATCCGGGTGGTTGCAGCAGGGATGACCACTCTGCACACCGTATATGTCAGAGTGTGTACGTTGATTCGCCCTCTCCAGTCATTATTAAAAATAAGACCGCCATAAGCTCATAAGCATATCACCATTCCTGCTGTCTGATTATACATTTTCAGCCAGTATTCTACAGAATGTCTCACTTGACGTCTCATCACACTCTCCCACCATTCCCGGAAGGCGAGAAGACGGCTCCGCTCGTATCTGTCTCCTTCGCCAAGCTGGAAAATAACGATGAAGATGCATCCGCGGCATTCTTTGAAGCGTGCAAGAAGCTGGGATTCTTCTATTTGGACTTCTTAGGATCAGAGCTCGGCGAGACCATCGTATCGGAGGCGGAAAAGCTCAACAAGGTGCAAAAGGAATTCTTCGCTCTGCCGAACGAGGTCAAGGATGTCTACGGCCGTCCGCACCTTCATCCATTCTACGCATATCGATACACTGAAACGGAAGGGAAAGACGAGAATGGAGCTCCTTTGAGGAATGCCAATTACAACGTGAGCGGGTTCTCCATTTATATTGTTTGTGTCCTGCTTCATGGCTGCGGCTGACTCGCTGCACAGCTACGCAAAGACGACATCTTAGGCCAGTGCGAACGACTAGCCTGTCATCCCCTAATTCTGGAACATCAAGATCTGTTCGAGAATTACGTTAGACATTGTCGGGCAGCTGTCAATGTCCTACTTGAACACCTGAACACCCATCTCCAGCTTCCTGCCGGCACTCTTGCCAATCTCCATCGAATCCACGAGCGATCAGGCGACCACGTCAGATTCACCCAGAATCAGCCTCACCAGTGGAATGAAGAGAGAGCTCGTCGAGCAGAGCATACCGACTTTGGATCTTTGACCGTCCTTTTCAACTGGCTCGGAGGGCTTCAGATCCGGACTCCCGACACGAACGAATGGGTCTATGTCAAACCGATCCCTGGATCATGCATCGTCAATCTCGGTGACGCCATGGTCAAATTCACGGCTGGTATCCTTCGGTCAAATATACACAGAGTCGTTCCTGCCCCCAGTACTCAAGCACACCTAACACGGAACAGTCTAGTATTCTTCACTCGACCCGAAGATGCGGTGATCCTCAAGCGATTGAAGGGCGGTATCATCGATGCTCAACCGCAGTCTGACGAGCCCGAGCAGGAAATGACAAGTCACGAATGGATTATGAAGAGAGGTACAGGTCAGATGCCAGGTATTTTCACCTCGAAAGGTTTCGAAGGAAGGGTGTATGACGCTCCTGCTCATGTAGTGCCGTCAGTCGGAATCCCGGCTTAGACCGAGTATTTCTACCTGCATGTTGTATTTTACCGCTAAACTACTATTGTACTTCCAGTCTGATCGCATCATACATGACTGAGATGCTGGTGGCATTGTAAGGCAGACTCAATACCATGTTGTTCGTCGCATTAGATTGAAGGTACGAAGTTGGGAAGGTGAACTTGTGGGCATTTTGGTAACAAGTGACTGCGCTTCGGATGGCACAGGAAGACGATCGGTAATATCTGCAGATAAGTCAGCAACGTTCGTCCAGATGACAACTCACGGTATGACCCAAGGTTCAAGCTCGTTGTCGTTGATGGCAACAACGAAGGGTAAATTGGAATACTTCGTCTTATTATTGAATACGTCCGTGTTACCAGCGGCAGTGGAGACACCGGCCATTTGGATGGTCAGGGTTGCATTGGACATATTCGCCAAATCCTGCTCTTGAAGATCAAAGGAGACTGTCCAATTGTTGATCGTAGGATCGGCGACAATCTCTGGTCGAGTCAAACTGCCCCCGAACACACTCCACTGAATATAATTGAAATCGTTTGCTTCGTCACTTTCCCCGATCTTGAAGTTGACCCCATTGGGGAAATCATTCACATAGTCATATGCGCCCCAGTATATCCTGTACTCAGGAGGGTGAAGAGGGTGATTGGGATCAGGATGATTACCATGTTTATATTCACCAGCAGATTTGTCGGGTACACCCAGTCGCCAGAGTTCGGTACCAGCAGATTCAGCATTCCAAGTAATCTGACCACTGTTGGTTTCTTGACCTGCTGTAATCATGATGCCCTCCTGAACGTAATCACCAAAGATATTATCGGCATAGATGGTCAATCGGTATTCTCCAGCTTTGATCCGGTCGATGCAAGCGGATCCATCAGATCCGACTTCGTACCAATATTGGTAAGCAGAGGTGTTGAAGACGTTGTCTTGATAATCATACCCTGGAGCTGATAAGATCGCAATGGTGTTGTTGGCTCCTTCGGGAAGCTGGATCTGAGCTTTCCATGATCCTCGTTGCGCAGAAGTGACGTATCCTGGAACGTGTCTTGCAATATCATCGTAGAATTGATGCGCGTAGGTGTTGTTGGCAAAGCTTTCTGCCTCTTCTTGCAGCTGAATTGCACTGTCAGCTTTGAAAAGCCCCAAGCTGATTAGAACTTACGTCTTGTAAGCTTCCGCCCACTGCCCCGTGGTTGAGGTGGAACACAGCAGGTCCCCAGGTTCTGTCGAATCCATCGGTGATGTTGGGAGTCTGATCTCCGTGGTGATTGGATTGAATGTAATTGTAAAGAAGACCATCGACCACTAGGTCAGAGTAAGTGGGACCGCCGAAGAAGGTATCTTTGGTGTTATAGATCGTCCAGGCGCCGATAGTCGAATTGTCCGGGGTATTGGTTCCATCTGCAAAGAGACCATGAACCGTGTGATATCGATAGGTGTCTGACATAGTGTACTTCGTGAAGTAGTCGGCGACATTCTCGACAAAGGGATCATCTGATTTAACTGTCAGCATTGATGCCCATTGGTTCTTGATCGGAAGGCTTGTAGCTCACTGGAACGGTTTCCGATGTACCATGTCGTATCCTGGACAAGCGTCGCAACTCCCAAATCCTTGCTGACATCGATAGCGGGGTTAGGTCTTGGTTGGGGAACGTAGAAGTCTTTCTTGGTACTCAGGTGAGTGAACAGGTAGCCATGGGGTCGGAATAACGTCCGTATGTCTTGCAAATCAGCGAGGAAAGGCACAGAAGAGTTGTGGTATGCGATCCGCGAGAAAGCATGTAAACTCGTTTCGGTTTCTCGGAGGAACCAGTATTGCTGGAAGACCTCGCCTGCGCATTCGTGTGAGCAGCGCGAAACATTCAGTACAGCTCGAAGCAATTACTTACCGACGATTCCCTCTGGTTGATTCTGGCTCATGATCATTCCACCGTACGCGATGCCGAAAGAATCCACTCCTTGAACTACAGAGTAATCTGCGGTAGCACCTGGCACATAGTTGTCCTGCTTGGGTGTCAGGATAGCATCCACGTATGGACCGATGGCACTAGTCGCATCGACTGGAGTACCGAGCAGATCTACCCCGTCGAAGATGACTTTCGTCATATAACTCGTAGTCTTGTTCATCACAAACAAGACGCGATCATTCTGGAGTGACAATGTCCCATTGGAGTCGGTCACATTCAGGAACGCCGTGACGACTGTTGATAGCCCTAGGAGGTAGAGTCCAAGCAGAGTAAACATCATTGTCGATTACTACCCAACGTCGACTGTTGGCTTGGCGAAAATTCATGACATCGTACTCCCGAGAGTCTACTTATATGTTGTTCAAGGCGAGTTTCGGGACATCTAATCAGACGAATTCCGAAAGAAGAAGCCGGGCCGGGTGCAGGTGTCATGGTCAGCAAAAACAGTAGAAAGGTCAGGTGATGAGATCAGTGACTCCTAGGAACGCTCGAAATGCTTAATTAAACGTTTTGTTGAGAGAGTAACAAGGATGCTGTTTCGTCAACATGCATATAATGATCGAAAAGGTGGAGGTTCTCTGGGCAAGGACTATAAATAAATGTCCAAGTGATGCTCTGAGCATGAGGGATTTTGCGCATGAGCATTATGCCGTGTGCCTGCATTTGAAGCGGAAAGACATTAAGCCGGATTTTTGGTTTCATCGCCCTTGCAGCATCAACGGTTGCATGTATCACATTGACAATACTCGAGTAATTGACGGTGAAAACAGCGCTACATGGAGTAAAGTACGAGAGCGTTGGGTCCTCCACAATTCTGCTTCTTGTTCCCGGCACATGTCATGGTGCACTGATTACTGTATTTGCTCAAGCTAGCTCCATTGGCGAGGGAGTTACCGCAGTAACATTCTTTCCCGTATTCGACAGCGGCGTAATTGAAGCCGGACGATCGACAATAGTAGGTGCACGTATCGACCGTCATACTGTCCGAAGTGAAGGAGGCGCCCGTTAAAGCACGACCAGCAACTTCAACGAGACAACCCTGTTTGTTGTATCCATTGGAGATGGTGGTCGAGGGCGCAAGGGAAGGGTTGGAGTAGACTTGCAGGACGTTGGAACCTATGCAAACAGATTAGCGTGTTGGTCTAGCCAGGATTGGATGACGATCAATGCTCACCACCACAATTCTCTCCCGGACCGCCTGAACAAGGCATGTTACAGGTAGTAGCTGTTTCTCCAGCTCCGTTTCTGAAAGCGTTGTCGCAATAGCATTCGCCTCCGTACTCCAAGCCGGCCATGGAGTAGCCCTTGGTCTTACAATAGTTGATACAGGTTGCGGTATTGATTATACCGGAGTAAGACCAGCCATCGAGCGCACGACCGGTCTTTCCTTCTTTGTAGCACCCGGTAGAGCTCCAGCCAGAAGGAAGACTGACGGTAGTGGAAGTGTAGTCGGCAGAGAGGGTAGCAGCGTTGTCCTTGGTAGAAACGTAGAGGGAAAGCGCTCCTGGACCACCGCACTTTCGACCAGAGTCACCGTTGCAGTTCATGATACATTGATCGCTCTTCGCGTTGAGGGAAGCGCCATTACCAAGGACGTTACCACAGTAGCATTCGCCGGAGAACTATGGTCCACTGGTCAGCGACAGTCTAGCGGCCGATTAAAAGGAGAATTGGACATACCTCCAGTCCGGCAAGCGGCATGTTGTAATTGTCACAATACTGAAGGCACTTTTCGACTGTCATACTGGACGAGGAGGTTGTAACCCAACTAAGAGCTCGGCCGGAAGTACCTTCAGCGATACATGCGGAAGGCGCTATAGCCCATCCAGCAGGTATAGTCCACGCGGCGGATGACTGAACAGCTGCCGCGGAAGAAGTACTAGAAGCCTTGGCGGATGAGACCGATGACGCGGACGCCGAAGGAGCAGCTGATGAGATTACGCTGGAAGATGCAGCGGATGAGCTGGCTGCGGCGGACGATGAGGAAGCCGCAGCAGTAACGGGAACGGCTGAGGCCGAGCCGATGAATGCCAAAGCGGCAACGAGAGAAGAGAGGGAGGAGAAAGAAACCATTATGAGGATGGTCGGTATGAGAGAATACTAGGGGTGGTCGGGGGGGAGGATTGGTCGACAAAGGTGTTTGGCAATGGACTGTTTGGTGTGCTTTCGAGATGGAGATGGGGAAAGGAATGCATGATCGCTTCTCCTGGTTAGCTGTTTATATATGCACGTTCTTTCGCCTCGAAAGTGCGATCCCCTAACTTTTTAGTAATTATACTAGAACGCCATGTCTGGTACCTTTCGGATCATCATGAAGATGCCGATCGCGACCATCAACCATCTACGGCGACGTTTCGCCTAATCGCCTGACATTCCTCTGCACAAGGAAGGGAGATGTCTCAGACAAATTGAATAAATGAACCTGAACCTGACCTTACACACGCGACAGGTGCCTCGCCGATCGCACACCTGCCATATTTTAGCCAATTCCGGCAATGGCACTTTCCTGATAATTGCTTTGACGATCCGATCACGTAAGCCGGCCTTTGCCCAGTACTCCAATTAATGGACTGTACAAGGGCGGCTCACTGCAGTCGCATGCAAGCCGTAGTCACCCCCGAGTTGCAGGTGTGACAGCTCGCTCCGGACGCTAGCAGCATTTGAATTGACGCGGATTGGTCCTCTATCTGGGTCAAATATGGCGGCCTAATCAGCGAGATGAGACCATTATCCGTGTACATCCGGATGTCATTTCATACTGGTTACAACAAGTCATCGTAGACTAGGAGCTTTCCGTTTCTATGTGGTACAACAAACAATCTTATACAATCAATTTTATGTAGGAGACCTTTACCTTTTGAAACGGAGGCGCAGCTGCTAAGCGCCGTGCAATGAGCTATCATCCTACCTAACTCAAAAGCAATGAGTCTGCGGGAGGGGTGGTATCGATATGAACTCCATCCACCTTTTCCTTCAGTTGTTCCACATTACGAGCTTGAGTCTCTTGGTGAACTTCACCTATGATGACTTGGATAGCCTTCAGGTCGTCTTGCCCTTTCACCAACCATCCGTCTAACGCTGCGCTGCCTTCCAGACCAATCGACTGGAGTCTTGGGTCCGACGACCCCAGACCAGTCAATGCATATATTTTGCAAGGCACCAATCGCAGTTCTTCACTTATACTCCTCATCTGTTGCGCAGCAGTGATGCCGTCCATGACAGGCATTGATACATCCGTGATGACTAGATGCGGGTGAAAAGTCCTGAAGATTTCGACGGCTTCTTTACCGTCGGAAGCCTGGACGCAGTCGACCAGCGTTTTACCACGCTGTATTGACTTGGTGAGTAGCATTCGGCATATACGGTTATCGTCCACCACCATGACCTTCAGAACATCGCTGTTCGGTGTCGTGAGTGATTGGCTTTCCGGCCGACGTGTCGATCCTGTCTCTGTTTTTGATGATGCCTCTACTTTTTGGGCAGCTACATCGATCGATAACCGAGGCACGACTGCCTTCTCGCAAGACATTCTGGAAAGAGCAGCGTTTGCCCTAAGATCGGCGTCGTTATTGACGAATTTGATAGGCAAGATAGCTTCGAAGGTCGTGCCTTTCCCGATGGATGATCGAAGCGAGAAAGTACCTCCCATACTGTTGACCAGGTTCTTGGTTATATACAAGCCTAACCCAGCACCGGGACTGTGCATGTCCTGTTTCGTGAATGGCTCTAGCAGCCTGGGTAACACCTTTTCTTCGATTCCGATACCCGTATCTGTGATTCTTGCGATGAGAGTGGTCGAGTTGTCTGAGGTGGAAAGGGAAACAGTGATTGAACCCTTCTTACAGAACTTCATAGAATTGGTTATACCATTTATGAGGATTCTAGTAACTTTTTCTGTCAGCGGTCTTGCGTAGCGGATCACGCAGCATCGATAGGACTTGACTTACCGGTTGAATCTCGCTTCGTCAATGCTAGCTATCCAGTCCCGTTCTTCATGTTCAATTGTTATGATCGATCTGAGCTCTAGGTCATCTGATCGCGTCAGACACATCCGTATAGCCTCCTTGGCCAGCTTCAGGAGATCTACCCTGACTTCGCGCAGGATACTGGTCTTCTTCTTGAAACCTGGGTCAAAGTCCAGAACGTCATCTAAGATTCTATGAAGCGCTTGTCCACTGTTCTCGACTACACTCAACAACGAGCGGAGGTTGTCCCAATCTTGATCTTTGATTGCCGAACGAGCCAAAGTCAAGCCCGAAAGAATGCTGTGCATGGGAGTCCTCAGCTCGTGGGAGATCGAGGACAAAAAGGCTGTCTTCGCTGTGTCCGCCTCCATCACACGACTTTGCACGGCTTTGGCCAAGAGGATTGATCCCATGCTCCGCGTTATGTTCACACTTGCTTGAGAAATTTTTTCTTCTCGAGAGATGGCGATGATGACGAAGGAGGGTTGTTCAAGGGTGAAAAACGGCATAACAAGGTGTGATCTGATGCCAGCGGGTAGAGAATCTTGCAATGCTGACGATGATAAGCGCGAGAAGGTGAAGCTCGAGTGCGATTCGTTGAGATATCGCGTGAGGTCCGAAGCTGTCGGAGGCGAGTCCCACGTGAAGCCTTGTCGAGGTGCGGCGGCTATTGTGTGAACAGGATGAGAGGATGAAGGGTCGATAGCATATTCCGATTTAGACGTGTTGTTTGCCTGCAGATTCACCCGCGGTCAGTATACCCGTGTGTCGCAATGTCGTTGACGATGAATGGTGAATCACAAGAATGGAGACTGAGGACGACTCACCCTATATCGTAGACTTCTGATGTCCAGCATGATGATACCTTCCACCTCTTCACAAAGAATGACGGTCTTTTCTAAAGCCGATTGTGCCAGATCACCATATACCGACGTCATATCACCAGCTAAAATAACACCTTTCTTGAATCGATCGGCTTCGAAGGCTGAATCCGACATTGCTGCTTGATCTCCGACAAAGGCTTCATCAATGAGTTCCGTGATCGCGCGGCGGGTTTTCGCTTCCCTAGTCCGTGTATGTCCTTCCCAAGTAGCCCGCAGCTGCGTCTCCAGCATCTTCGTAACGTTTCTAACGACCATCTCTTGCTGAGCGGCCATCTCCAGTAAAGGAGTGTGCAGGTAGAGAATGTTCAGCGCTCCTATACTGACTTGTTCTGGGTTTCCATCTGACCGCGGCGTATTGTTGAGGGGATCTAACTCCAGTGACACCGGACTGCCTATATAACTCTTCACCCCGGCCATACCATACGGATTCGATCTAAATCTCCAATCATCGTCTAAGTTGGCGATGAACATGATCTTGCGATCTAACAATATCGAGTGACCGCATAAAGAGGTTTCCGGCGCGACCCACATTCCACGATGTAACCCAAATTCGCTGAGAAAATGCTGGGGTCCAGCTACAGCAACGAAATTTTGGATGGCGTTGCTGAAGAGGGTAAAAGTGACTACACACCCGGAGAAGAAAGCCGCCGTCAAGTCGACCGCCGATTGGATGTTACCCGCTTGGACAGGTCCATTCAAGTCATATTCTAGGATGATTTTCTCCCGGAGTGATTCCTGTGGAGAACGGGGTGGAGGAAGAAAGTCTTTTTCCGCGCAGTACCGGTGTATCCGACTTGCTATCTTCCTGGTGATGACAGGGGACGAGTACACGTTGGAAGTTGGGTCTGTACGATGAGATGCCCAGTCATCCTCACTTTCATCAGAACCACCTTCTAACTTTCCACAATCCGGATCCTGAAGGTAACGGGGCATGTCTAATATACCGTCTGATTGCCACTCGCCTCGGGCGTAGGATGTAAGAAAAGCAGTCCATTCTTGGAACGGAGCGGGAGGTTCTTGCTCACCATCCGAGAGGTCATCGACCACCGGAAGCGGACTCATTGTGAGATGCTGCGAAGAAGGAGAGTGGAATTGTTGTTGCCGATGTAGTCCGAGAGATTCGGAAGCCGCGTGATAGCATCTAGTATGATACTCAAGATTGACCGCCTTGACACCTTAGATTGATCGGTCTGAGTTTCACTACTGATACTTCGCGTTTGAGAAGAGATGACATGCATTGTTGAAGCATGTTAACGGATTTTCCTCGTTGATCATCTACACGTAATAGTCAGGAGATTCCAGCTCTCGAGTAAAGATATGAGGGTTCATGAACTGTACCTCTACCAAAAGTGGCAATATTGCGAATGGGAACGGGATCGGTGTTTGAGCGATTCGGCAGTTCAAGGGGTTCGACGAACTCTCGGTTCGGCAGGATTCTGATAATAGAAACGAACATTGAAATTTGTGTGCCGCACAATTGACAATACATATGCATCTTAAATGGTCAATGGTCAACAAGGCTCAATCCCGGACAGTATATGTACATCTAGCTCGAACACGACGACCTGAGAGCGGAAAGCAATTGGGATTCAGTAATCAATGGGATGAAACAAGGTGTCGATGAGTGAAAGACTCACCACGCATGTAGAATACGAACGGCACCGGCGTCAATGCCAGACCCATAAATGCGAATAGACTGATGATTCAGAGACAGATCAGCAGCGGCTTCGCAATCGCCATCTACCCAATTTTCATGAGTTGAGTCAGACACTCACGATGTAGCCCATTGGTCGCCGAGCGATTCATAGGCTTTGGGGAAAGCAAGTGCAACCAAACCTGCAACAGCTGGATGAAGTATTTAGTCAGTATGCTATGTCCGAAGGCAAACTATGTAACGGATGGCAAAGCTTACCATAACGTATCAAAGTTGAACCGGCAAGCTGGGTCAAAGAACGGACATATGCCAGATCAGCGCCGAATATCATGTGGAGTGATAGTCAAGAGCCTGACCTTTACTCACCGCAGAGGCAGCATAAGGACCATAAGCATCTATCAGATACTGTGTCGCCCCTTGAAAGATGGCTAGCAGACCGATTCCGAAGATGACGCCCGACATCAACGGTACCCAGACGTTGAATTGAGGTCCAGATGTCCATGCTAGCCAAAACATTCCAGCGGGGAACAGGACTGCGCAGACCATGACTGTGAGACGTGCCAAGTGGTCAGTCAACCTTCATGCGGTCCGCCAATCCTGTATGGTGCATGGTGTATGGCGCACGAAGTAGGGGGGAGTTGTAGACTCACGAGGAACCAATCTTTCCTCCGGTTCAACTTTGCCTTCATGTATCCCTCGCCGAGTGACACCTGCCTTTGCATCTAATGCTAATTTCTTGTACCTGATATAATGGAAGACGTTGATGACCATCAAGATGAAGAACCCGACCATCACGGGTATGAATGCCAAGCCGACATTCCGCGAGGTGAAGCCGTGTTTGAGGAAGATGATGGGGTAGGCGGTGAAGAAGCCGTATAAGACGATGTAGACGACTAAAGAAGGGGAGGTTTCGTCGTTGTATTAGTATTCTGGTCCATAATGAGAAGGGAGGAATTAACGTGCCGGGGGTTTGCGAAGGGTAAAGAGAAGCGTTAGAAGGGATACGATGTGACTCACTCGAGAGGTATATGACGAATAACTGGATAATCGGTTCGCGACTGATCAAAACGAACGGTCTTTGCAGATACTTGACCGTCAATTTATGTATATCCTGATCCTCTATCGGGGCTCTCCAGACGTCTTCTCCGGTGGTCAAGCGATATTGGACGGCCTTGTATTTGATCAAGGCAGGAGCCAGTGTCTCAGGCATGAAGAAGAAACACATCAGAAATGCCAGTCCATTCCATATGGCGCAAACCCAATAACACCATCTCCAACCGTACCCCTCAGCCTGCGAAACAAACCCCCCGATAATTGGCCCCAGAGTTGGTCCGGCGAATCCAGCAGTGGTGAAGAGCGGTAAGGCGATAGTACGTAGCACCGGATCACCGATATCGTTGAGCGTCCCACCTGAATTAGAGAGTGGTGCGGAGGACCAGAACCCGGCGATCAATCGAAGGATCAATAATCCGGGAACGTTTGGTGCGAGGGCGGAAGCGACTTCGAATAGGGTTGCGAGGACGATTGACATTAGATAGATGGGTAGTCTTCCGTATACTGCGCAAATGTTAGATTATTAGATTAGTTCTGTGTCGATCTATATCTCATTGACCCATTGACCCCTTTGAAATGAATAGAAATCTCCGATCAAAAGATAATATGACATATCAGCTGCAACTCACGTTCAGATAACGGAGCCATAGGCATCGCCCCAAGACCCATCCCAACCAAGAACAACCCCGTACTAGCCGTCGCAGCGATCGTACCGCATCCAAACTCTTTCATCATCCCATCTTCAGCCGACGACGAGACCGAACTCGCAAACGTTAAAGAGAGCGTCAAGAACGATAATTGTCCGATCACGAAGGTCTTGTACCACACCGACCAATTTTTGGGATTCCGCTTATCATTCTCCTCGAAGTCCAAATATATCTTGATATGCCGAGGTCGTTCCAGGTCTTTCTCGTGTAGGGGTTGGTGAGTCGGTTTTTTACTTGGGGTGAATGATTTGTATTGAGAATAGGCTTCCATCGTATGATGCTAAGCAGTCTTTTGCAACGGAGAAAGCCGATCGAGCTCTGTAATATATACGGGTTCTGGCTATATCTTCATGGCCAGCCTGTTCTTCCTCCCAGACCTTTTGAGCTGTATGATGATTTATCCAGAGGAATAATCGAAGAGTGAAGATGGGTTATAGGAATATCATGCTGCTTGATAAACCGACCGACCATTCACCTGGAATCGATGGTGGATGAGTCGGTAGAAATATAAATAACTTTTGGCTACCCAGTGAAATGCACCGCGGCCGTAATGCATAACGTTTCCTGAGGAAGAGCAGGAGTAAGACCGGAGCCCGGTTTAACCGTTTATCAACCCGCAGTAGCAGCATTCCGGACCAAACACGCGAGCAAACAAACATATGGATGTAAATGCGTCCATATTGACGAAACCGGATTCTTCATATCGAGACCTGTACGTCCGCGGTCTTTGCCAGGTTGCAGGATGCGAGGTCGAGACCTTGTGCAATGCGGGTTTGGATCTTCCTCATGGGATTATGACTGCCTCCGAGTGATTATGGATACACACGCCGTTCCGCTAATATCCTAAGTCCGAAAGGATACCCAACTTCTCCAATTTACAGGTCATCACCCTCCCGCAGAGCTAAAGAGTTTAAAGCCTTCTCCAACGGCGCGTTTCCTCCGAGTTCCCTAATTTCGACCATTATTTGATCCTGCAAATCAACGATGACTTTCTTGGTGTATGCAAAAGACTTGGTCTCTTCTCGCAAATAATCCACAACGTGCTTTTTCAGCGATACCGAGGTCGTCTTCTTCTGCAGAACATCTAGTGGTAGCATGACAAAGAGCAAAAGTTCAGCGTTAGCAGATGTTGTAGCGTTTGTAGTAGGAACCAGCGCAACTTACTCAGGATCTGCCGATTCGAGTCGTCTGCTCTGACCCCGTGAACTACGGGAAAGCTGAATTTGCCTTCTGTCAGATCTTCGCAATACCCCTTGTTCGCTTCGTACTGCGCAAGCAAACGAAATCAGCCAAAGTCCGACACACCTGATGAGATCAAAGAGCATCCAAGCGTGATATTCCACATTCCGTAGTACTCACTTCAGTGGACTGCAGGTTCATGTAGTCATCCCGTATTTGGAACCACACAGATATGAGGTTGACCAACGGAACGTAATCGCTGCAAGGAAGAAGCAGAATACATTCATGATCAGCGAGGTTGTAAATAGGCCAATTGAGAAACGGTGCCTTACACGTCTGACTCCGACTTTGCCATCATCAACTTGACCGCCAGCCGCAGCAATCCCCCGGCTTCTGTGAGCCAAACAGTCCCAAATCAGCTATTTTGTCTATTTTGCTCTGCGCATATCTGGCAGCGAGTTACTGAGACGTACTGCCCAGAACCATATCGACATATTCCTTCTCCGTGGGACAAGTCAATGTATCTCTCCAGAATAGGTCCAGACCCTGTCCTCGATGCAGATGTAAGAGCTCGTCTGTAGAATAAAAAGCATGTATACAGTCAGCTCCGTCCATCGAAAGATCGTTCTGAAGTACGACAGGATACGTATACGAAGATGTAAAGTGGAGTTTGAGTTCGTGTTTTCGTGTTAAAAAGTCAGATACGATATACGGTACTCACCAGTAACCAATCCAACAACATCGACTTCTTTCTCCTTCTCCTTCTGCTTCTCTTTGCCCTTATCCGGTGTCCAACCACTGCTGCTCTCCGACGGTCGAAGTGATAATAATTCCTGCATAGCCAAGAAGTAGACGTAATTCGCGGTATTTATGGTTTGCGGTACACCGTATATCGTATGAGCGACTGGTAGACCTCTTCGTAATTCCGAATTGTCTTCCACGTCGTCCATCCTGATGGAGAGAAAGGCACATCCATATTCACGATTCGGTGCGATGTTCAGAGTACCGGGATGGGGAGTTGTGAATAATGTAGGAAAATCGACAGCGTCAGTCTCAATTTAGACGTAGACCCGAGCTTGTGCTTCTGCTTCGACCAACACCAACTTACAGCAGACTGGCATTGTGTAACATCCTGACTATCCTCGTGACCACCTTGAGACTATCTTCGGGGACTTTCAACCATAGATTGAATGCGTCTATCAATTTGCCTCGAAACTCTTTGCCTGGATTGGCGGATATGTAGGTGTACGGTTCGAGGAGGGTCTGGGCGGGGCATTGACCATGAGTCCAAGAATTAGCATGAACCCCTTGAACTGTGCGCAGTCGAGGAGCACGAGATAAAGAGGAAGCATAGAAGGATCGGCTCACTCGTTCTTGCGTCTCGGTCCATCCTGGAGTATGTAGTGTTTTTCTCAAGTTCGCGTAGTCCATGTTGTGCGCGGAATGAGGAATGGATGACTTCGGTCGCAGGTGGGAAGGTGGAAATTCTGGTACCGAGTGATGGTAGCTACCGTTGTTTCTGCTGCGGAGAACAAAGATGATCTGGCTATGGCTCTGAATGTTTACGAGGGCAGGTTGATGGCTGGATAGTTTTGTTCAGGTGGCGATGAAGTATAAAGGAAGACAAAGTGAATAGTGAATAGAGTTGGATGACGATGGATGTGGTCATTTGAGGATGTTTCAAGTGGAGGCAAATTATCCATCCATCCATACCTCTATATCATCATGTTATCAAGTTCATACTACAACACATAATTGAATGACTACTACTACATACACTTGGGGGATATACTGCAAGGCCACAAGGAGCCTCACATAAGATGAAATCATAACATCGTCGTTACCCGTGTTCACAGGCGTGGTCATAATCTTCGTTCAACCAATATCCAATCCCCTCCTTCCTCAAGAAACCTTTATTCAACCCCCATTCAAGCGCATCTTCCACAATCCAATCCCCCAACCTCTCCCATCGCCCTTCCGTTCCCCAGCTCCTGAACGCTGCCGTGAGCTCATCCACCGTCATACCATTCTTAGACTTCGGATCACCTTTCCTTCTAATTGTATTCTTCCTTAGATCCCTCTCAGCTGTTAAATGGGGTATGCAAAGTGGGAATAACAGTTGAGCAGGTAATGGTAAATACCCATATTCACATCCAACTACCTCCCCTGCTCCTTTTCCTCTGGTCCCTGGCTTACATGCAAAGTGCGGTAAAGTAATCTGAACAAGTGATCCTTCTTCCGATATTGCTCTGATAGCCCAATGCACCAATCTTTCAATCTTCTTCTGGACTTCTTTCTCCACCATAACGTCCAGTGATCGACCTTCTTTCCGCTCAGATTCGACTATGAGATCCTTTTTGGTAGCTGTACCGTCGCGTATCCTTCTTCGTCGTCGGCGTCCATCTTTCCTAATTTCATTTTCGACGACCAACCTTGCTAACGTGCGAAGACGTTCGTTGCCGGATACAGACACAGGTGTGAATGCTTGCAGTATGATTGCGTCGACTGTGAGCGGAGGCTCAGATGAGCGTGTCGGCGTTGGCGTGGACCGCTTGGACCTGGCGATGAAGTGTTTCTGAGTAGGGGTAGCCTGTCCGCCGCCGTTCTCTATGACATGCCCATTTGACTTGACTTGAGAGTTGATTTTTGTACTTGGCTGGAAGACACCTAGACCATTCCGCGATCTTGTATTTCTACTAGAATTTGTTAAAACCTGTGGACGATACTCGGGAAAGAGCATTTCTAATCCCTTTCTCAATGCCGCTTGAGAGATTTCGGTGAGCTGTAATACCGATCGAACAGTCTCTTGAGTCATGTGATCTAGCATGTATTGTCGGAAAGTACGATCTGTCAATTGGGATGACCGGAGTTTGGTAGGGTCGCGCAACTATTCAGAACGATCATATCCGTGAGTATCGTTTCCACATGGCGATGCAAAGAGGCACTCACCTCTGGTTCAGCTTCAATCATGCTGAGTTCACTGGCTGCCTCGCTGGTAAGTGTCATACCCAAGCTATCCGAGGCCCTCAAAGCTGCACTTGCGATTGCATTTATGCCGTTCTTCGTGGGAGTTGGCGGTAAGCTCTTGTTAGGAACGGTCAGATCAGGTAACACGAATGGGCGAGCGTATAAACCTTGATGGAGTTTAAGCACTTGAGCAGTGTGGATATACTGTTCCTCAGGATCAACGGCGCCTGAAAAGATGATCTCGCTCAGCGTGAACTCGTCCCAGAGATCCATCAAGTATGGGGGAATTGAAAGAGGGCAAACGTACAGATCGACCCTCCAGCGTTCTCATCCACAACGACCTGCCTGACCCATTCAGAACTCCCATCGGCTTTCCTCCTCATCCATTCGTCCACCTTACCAACGATCCTAACAGTATCTCCTACTCGGATATCCTTCGTCTGGAATCGCTTGGTCGAGCTCCATTTGGCCTTTTGAGCTCGTTCGGATGCTAGAGCCTCCTCTGTAGCTTTGCGTTTCGCGATTCTGCGCTCGGATGCTGTAGCGAATGTCTGAGCGGCAGGTTTGGGCTCGATGACCGATTTTGAGACTGAGGTATGAGGATGCGCCAACGAGGGGACCGGATGAAGGCGAATGAGAGTAGGCAGGACATGTTCTCCGTCACCGTCGTCCACTGAGCTTTCAATATCAGCTTGAAGGACAGGTTACAGGCCAGGAGAAAGACAAAAGAATCTCGCGATACGTACAGGTCACAGTCATTGATGTGTCTTTGTGATCGACACCTGCTACCCAAGCTACTATCTCTACCATCCTACAAGGATATTGGTTGAGCAGAAACACGTCTAGCTCACGAACAGAGTGTCAGCTTGTATCATGCAGACGACCAGGACATTGCTAAGACAGATTGAAACAGCTGGAGAACGAGTGATACGTGTTACCAAAACAGCGTTTAGAAATCACCCACTCACCCCTCGAAGCATACATCATACCCTCAGTACCATGATTTGCCAGCGTTTGCATCTTGTAGACATCGCTGATGAAGCATTTCGCTATAGCTTGAGGACGATGGGACCAGCCGATGAGGGTATGAAGGGGAGGTAGGTGATCCAGCGTGACCTTTGAGCTGGATGCATGATTATACTTGAATTGTTGGGTCGTTATCCCCCGTTTGGGAGTCACGGCGGCGTTCATACGGGCTGCTATATTGACATTGTTGAGTATATATGATTGGTGGATGGAGTAGGAGTAAGAGTGAGAACGATTATGATTTGTTTACATTTGATTTTTGGTGCAGTTGACTGGATTTTCTGCTTTTCGGAACCATATGAGATTCCAACTTCTTTCTCACTCATCATCGTCTCTTTCATCATCTGGTCTCTTACTCTCATCCCTACGCAGGCCCATCGACATGTCCAGACCCGCCTTCTTAGCGCCCTTGCGGCAGGCTGTACTGCAACAGTCCTCGACATGTCCTCGTCGTATACCTGTCAGATTCAACACCACCTCCACCTCGTCTTCATCTTCGTCCGCCACCACCATTCCGAGGTATACCACCCGATCGAGCGTTCGATCCAATTTGTTCAGACCCACAACACTAGTCCTGATATGTGTCCCCATTCTTACTGGGTTCCTGGGTGTATGGCAATTGAAAAGATTACAATGGAAGTTGAATCTCATTGAAGAGGTCGATCGGAATTTACAGAAGAAACCCATGTTATTGCCTGACAATATCAAGTGAGTCGCCTACCAAACGCCAGTGACGTCGTCATGCCCAACTCCCTGCTCTCATCGCATATAGTCTCTTTTGATGATCTCTCTGCTCTGAGAACCAATGTATAGAGAGAGAGAGAGAGACATGCTGCTAATATACGATTTCATCCAGCTTATCAGCTTTACCTGAATTCTCGTTCCGACGAGTAATCCTCCGAGGCCAATTCGAAGGCCCAGCGATTCTCCAAGGCCCACAGACCAAAGATGGCTTCCCGGGGTATCACCTCATCCTTCCCTTTCGCAGGGAATCAGGATCGATGATCCTCGTGAATCGAGGTTTTATCACTACCACAAGAGCGACTGCGATCCGGGAGAAACGACAGGCTGTTCCTGGCCTGACCGAGGATGGGATGACAGGTGATGGCAAGACGTATGAGATCGAAGGGATGTTGACCAAGCAAGGAGAGAAGACTTTCTTCACCCCCGAGAACAGACCCTTGACGAACGAGTGGTTCTGGAAAGATCTGGTTGGGATGACTGCCTGGGCCGGAGGTGAGAAGAGGGGTGTTCAGCCTGTCTTGGTTGACGCCATTGAGGGTGAGTCGGCGCATCATTTGACCTTGTGTTGAAGTGTTTGACTATCGGCTGATTTTGATGATGATGATGATGATGCTCTCTCATGGAACAGAACCCGACGTATCGTATACGATGCTAATGAACCAGGGTGTACCTGTGGGCAGACCTCCTCATGTGGAGTTGAGGAATCAACATGCCCAATACGCCGGTATCTGGTGAGTACGGTCTGTGAGATGATCTCTCAACCTTGCTGATTGGATACATCACTGCTACAGGCTATCTCTCTCAGCTTCGACTACCGTCATGTTGGCCTATGTCTTGACGAGGGGTAGAAAGGCGCCTAAGAATACAAGACCGAGATTGTGATTTTTGGCTCAATCATAGCACCATACATACGATACTTCATCCATAGCATATGCATACTTTCCACTCATCCATCAAGTAGCTTGGGATATGGACCCATCACTATCATAATGCATGCGGTTCGATGTTGATTCAAGGCTTGCATACTTTATTGAAGGGGATATATCGAAGACAGCGTGTGTAAATTACTCGAGTACATGTGGATCCAATTAATCCCTCCGCCAACGCGACAACCGAACAATCCACATCCACCCATTCACATCTTCGTAATTCCTTTCTTCTTCTCATCTCTTTCTGAACTTCACTCAACAAAACGATCAGATCTATCCTCCATCATGGCAGGCCCAGCAGATGCTACTCCAGTAGTAGAAGCTCAGTGCGTCTCTCTTTCTCAATGCGTTTCACGTTCAATCGATGAGTACTAATTGTGTGCTGTCGTTCTCGCAGAAAACGGGTCAGTGCATCTGATACACCTCAACATCCCGTCGATGGGCTTTCATACTGAGGGAGCTTGACGGGTGACTGACGGATGCTGATGTTTGAGCTCGGCTTGCAGGCCGATCCAGAACTGAAGAATGTCGTGGAGTTCTTAAGGGGGAAACACGGTCCGAAAGTGAGGAGAGGTATACTGAATGGGAAGAGGGTTGATTACTTCAAAGGTGAGTGAAGTCCACTCGCGGCATCTTGTTAGCCTCACCGCATTATGATGGTATAAAGCCTCCTGTACAGCGTCCACTATCCCCTCCGACTTGTCAAACGGAACTGACTGATTGGACTAATGCGCCTGTATCATGATGATAGGCAAAACGGCCATTCGTACTCTACTCTCACCGCAATATCAGAAACTCAAGAAAGTGCCCAAGCTCGAGACTGAAGAGGAAGCGAAAGCGTTGATGGTCAAACTATTACCTCAGTGAGTCTAGTGGGACCGATGGGGGAGTAGAGAAGTGACTCTCCGAGCGAAAGCAAAAGCTATACTCCCCTTTCCCAGCCTCAGATCACAATCACACTTTTACTCCACTGCATCTTGTTAAGCGCAGACATCCCCCTGTCTCTGACCTTGGATCATGCCCGACTGGAGTGAATTAGATTGTACTGACACCCTTTCGACACCATCCTGTAGTGCATTCTTCCTCAAAACCGATCGACCCGTCCCCGCCGTCCCTCCTCCCGCAGGAACACCCAAGACCCTCCAACTTTCCCCACAACAGGCCTTCGACGAGCCCTCATACTACACATGGTTCTACGACGGTTCACCCCTCTACACAATCCTAGGCGGCGCCGCCATGGTCGTCATCATGTTAGCCGGTGTCATGTTCCCCCTCTGGCCTATCAAACTCCGGATCGGCGTCTGGTACCTCTCCATCGGGGTCCTCATCCTTGTGGGATTGTTCATTGTGTTAGCTATAGTCAGGTTGATCTTTTGGTGTATCACGGTACTCAGTATGAAGAGGGCTATTTGGATATATCCGAATTTGTTCGAAGATGTTGGATTTGTGAGTTGTCCCGCCCGCATCCCATTTTCTCTTCTTTTCTCCAAGCCAAACGTTTCTAGGGTGTGTGTGTAACATATCCTATCATGTTTCATCCTATCCCATATTATCCTGTCCTGTGAAATCGAATCTCGCTTCATTCATCCTGTTTCTTACAACATCCCCTGACCTCGTTTCTCCTTACAAGGAATCCGGGAAAAAGCTAACATACTATGCCGCACAACCAGTTCGACTCCTTCAGACCCGGATGGGCATACGACGAACCCAAGAAGAAGCTCAAGAAGAAGGCTCCCGGCGCCAAATCATCCGCGAACAAGAAATCGAAATCATCCCCACCGGCTACTGCGGCACGCGAAGACTCCATTGAGGATTTCAGCAAAGCGGCTGGTGCGGGCGAACCTCCCTCAGGATCAGCAGGAAGTCCCACAGAGGCTGGTGCTACAGGTGCAGAAATCACCCCGAACCCTGCGTCAACTGCTGAATTGAGGAGTAGACAAGCTGCTTCGATTGAAGAGATCGACGATGACCAGTCATAGTGCGTGAAAAGAGGTCAGAGAGTCAGGTAGCCTAGTATTAAGTGCGATTGACATGATGAGACGCGATAAGATCATATGAAGTATCGTATACGTATACAGCGTGACATGTTCGATGGGATGCATCATGACTCTACATGACTATGACGAGCCTGCGATGGTTTTGCGTTGCGCTTCAACGTTTCAGTCTTTGGTCTTCCTTCCGATGTCTGCTATACGCCATTCCAATTCCTTCTCTCACAATCATGCTGCGGCGCCGAGGAATTGTTGTCTCTGAATATCAAGAACGAATCAGCTGAGGACCTTTCTTAGCCATACGAGAAGACAGCGAACTGACCAATTGCATGATCGACGCTTTCTGCGTAGCATCCAGAGCGCTGATCTGATCAGGCGTAAGTTGCAGCACTTGCAAGAGCATTTGCTGAACCGGCGGACATTCTTATCAGCTAACACACGCTGTCACGATTCATAAGACGCTGACTCACCTGTTGATCTTCTGGTAAAGTAGCCAGAGCCTGCTGAGCACTAGGCGGTAGAGATGCCATACCGCTAGCAGGCGGTGCTGGGGCAGGCGTACCATAACCTGCTTGAGGTGGTGGTGCACCATATCCAGATTGGGGAGGAGGGTTGTATCCAACTTGAGCAGGTGGTGGTCTGTTGTATCCTCCTCCTCCTCCTGCAGCAGGGGGTTGAGCGTTTGCGGGTGGATATGGAGGATAATTGGAAGGTGGACCGCCGTTCGACGGAGGGTAGGCCGAGTAAGAGTTTTGTTGAGGGGGAGGAGCGAAGTTGGATGCTGGAGGAGGGGCGGCGGCGGCTGATAGGGGCTGAATACGCTATTCGAGCGAGTTTGTATCAGCTGAAGGCGTTTGAAGAGGACAGCAGTGGAATAGCTGACCTGAAGTACAGAGGGATCTACGATGTTCATCAATAGCATTGCTTGGAACAAGGCGTATGCGAGTTGGGGTTTTGAGGTGAGGAGCTGTCTTGCTTGTTCGGGATTGGTAGTTATCAATGACTATGAACAAGTTGGAATCAGCGCTTACCCCATTGTGATCGTCTTGATACAACGTAGTGAAGCAGAGTGGTCCAAAGTGGTAGGTGGTTCGTGAACATATGAAATGATGAGGACGGCCTACTCACCTTCATACTGGCCATGACATCCTGCATCTGACCAGGCGTGACAGCCGCAAGTGTCTTACTTATACTGTCCGTTGCATTTGATCCAGGAGGAACAGGTGACCCCTCAGGCAAAGCGTTAAGATCTACTCGGTTCACTTGCGAAGGCGGGGGAGGTCCTCCTCGTCCTCCTGACCCGGGGAATCCCTGGTCATATCCTCTTGGTGGTCCATCATCATGCTGAGGTCTGCCATACCCTCCCGGAGGTCCACCTGCTGGTGGTCCACCTGGCCCTCCAGCATTTCCGATTGGTCCACCAGGTTGGCCAGGTACACCACCTCGACTTCCCCTTCCTCCCCTCCTTGGTCCAGGTTCATCCGTTGACAGCTCTACTCGTAAATTACGACCGTTTACCGGCGCATCCTGCAGATTTCTTACGGCTGAAAGCGCTGTTGCTTCGTCTGACAGTCATGAGCAAGTCAGAGGACGGCTTTCTGCAGGTTTTGTGTCGGTTGAACAGCTTGAGAAGATAACGAGGATATGGAGGTGACATACCGTAAAATTGGACGAACGCGTATCCTTTCGAACGCCCAGTCTGCGGGTCAAACTTGATCCTAGATAGTCCCATATCAGCACGCAGCAAATGAAAGAGTGATTCATGAACGAAAAGCCAAAGGCTGTATGAAAGACTGTTCACTCACTCGACGTTGTTCACTGGACCCGCTTCTGAAAAGGTATTGGCGAGTTGCTCTTCGGAAACATCGCTGAGATACCACTCGTCAGCTTATCTTCCGACATCTCATTGAATTCCTAGTATCATATTCGAGAGCGCCAACCGCGACGCTGCATAAAGAGGACGCTCGGGACCTACTAAGGGATATTTGCAACTAACAAGGGGGAAAACAAAGTCAGCCTTGAGTGTTCTCAAACGAACGCGAGATCATCTGATCGGACGGAGATCAGACCTAGATCACATGAGTACAATTGGGAAATATTTCCTGTACATCGTCATCAACGACTCACCGAAGATTGTTTTACTCGCTTGTCCCGGTGCCATCGTTATCGACTGATGCTAACACACTTGAGACAGGAAGGGAAGGGGAGTATCCAATTGCGGGCGTCCAAAACGAGCTTTGAATCCGTATGGTTGTATGAGAGGACAGATCTTTTATCGCGCGTAGCCGCGAGATGGTTTTTGTGCGTCGAGCTGGCCTTTTGTAGACGAAAATATGATGTTGAGACAGCAAAAAATAAAAATCAACAGGTAAATCAAGATCATTGAGAGCGAACCTCATAATAACCGTGAAAGAACAGGAAGAAGCCGACCACGTGGCGATTCCATAGTGGCAGAATCTTTTTGCTTGATCACTATCTTTGCCTAAGGCGTTGCATCGGATATCATTGACCTACATCGGTTCGGCCTGCACAGGTCCGATGAGCCCCATGACCATTTGTGTGTCTCTCTGTGTCCTTTCATTGCAAATCAATTCTAGGAGGGATGATCCCAATCAGATATATCCGCCCTTGAATATGAAAGGGAGATCAACTGAAGCTACAGTCCGGCCCTACCATCGACAGGCTGCATATGGTGATGATGGATAAGTACAAGTACTGACGAGCCGATAAAAGCTACTGGTATGTCCTTGTCTCTACTTGACTTTCAATTCAGCTTGTTACTCGATATCCTGAAGGATTTCCAGTAGTTACGAGCATCTTGAATATCACTCACAAGGGAAACTATAGTGACCGACATTAGATGTTGCTTTTCATTGCTGTTCTCGTTCCCTTCCTGATTGGCTCATCCACTTGGGCGAAAGAAGAACAGGCGGACCAATCCGTGATTCTTCGGCCGCACGGTGTCACTAACTATTGTGTACTGGCAAGCGCACCAGCCGGCTGGGCGCTTGTTCCAGACTCACCCTGGAACGTTTATACGACCCATGGCACTCTGACTGTCGGCCCGTGTGATGAAGTACAGTACTTGCCCATGAAGTGGGACCTCAGTCCGGAGACAAAGTCGGATGTCATACTGTCAACAGAAGACCTCACATCTTATCCGTTCTATGCTTTGGATGCGGGGGACCTTAGCAAAGACGATCGAGTCACCATCAAACCCAAAGATGAAGGGAAGCCTGCACAGAAGTGAGTTCAAGTCCGTCACCTACTGTAGATTTGCATCTGGGAGACAGCACGTATTACCTAATTACTTTTGCGGTGGAGACTCAACCCATGCTGATCGTCGAATTGATCATCTAGGTGGACGCATCAGAAAGACAAGCGGATCTCCGTGATGGTCAATGGGACCACCACGCGGTGCTTGACTTACAACGCCACGCAAGAGGCGACGAGGGAGCTTGATAACCGTGCCCTCATCACGACTAACTGCGGTGAAGGTGCTCAGGATATGACATCAACGTTCCAACAAGGTAGGCATCGGTATCCTGACTGGGATCCGATCGATCTGGCTCGCTGACCTTGCTATGATTCTTCAACAGTTTGGGAGATCACCGAGGCGAAATGAAAATTCCATGGTGGAGTCCGATAGTCACGATTGAATCGGACATCTCTGGGGGATTGGCTCTTTGACTCACATGTTGTAGTCTGCTTCTTTATAGTAGCATGTAAAATATGACATCAAAAACGCTGTCCACCCAATTTCTGCTCTGGCAGTCGCCAGAAATGCATAACGGCCCGTCTAAATGATCTGTCCTTCAAGAAATTTGGGTGCATACTATCTACGAGGCTTGAGAGCGGCGAATATCAGGCCGAGCCAATATAGCTGCATCCATGGGCGTGACTTCCATATCCATTGAGATGGACATTCCCTATAAGTACCAGATTTTCTCACGGTCCGTGGCTTCGAGTGATCTGGCATGAAGTCTGACAATAGTTGACGATCCTTTCATTTGCCTTGATTACAGACGGATGATGCCGATCAGAGCTATCAACCCCTCAAGTAGATGAAAGGAAGATCCACCTGATCTCTATGTCAAGCTCGTCGATGACAACCTCATGATGTGCTAGCAGAACGCCCCATATTTCCACCTCCGATTTAAGAGCTTGGAAGTTTACTCAGCCGGAGACAGGATTCTCTTGACTGATTACTGTAAATTTGAACGCGAAATAGACAATACAACTTGGTATTCCTAGTATCGGAGAAGAATATCGTCCAAGATGCTTTTCGTTATTATCCTGATCCCCTTACTGGTCTCTTCCGCCTTCGCCTTGAAGGGGCGATCCGATTCCGAGGTTCGTCTCAGGGTGCACGGTTTTGATGATGACAATCAACAATGTGTGTTGCCTTGCGATAAATCCGGGAACCCGTTCGTAGAGGACTACGACTGGGACGACTACACGTCTCACGGCTCATTGTCTGTGAACGCTTTCGCTGGACGAGGAGGGATCGCCACGATGAAATGGAACTTGACCCGAGAAACGAAATCCGATACGATCTTGTCACTGGAGTCTCTCAATTCTTATCCTTTTTTCGCGTTAGATGCTGGCAATCTCTTTGAAGATGATCGAGTCACAATCAAGCCTAAAGACGAGGAGAGCCCCTCACAGAAGTAAGTTCCTTTTCGTCTTTTCATTTCCATCCCCCGAAATCCTTCATCTCGGCATGGAGTTCACTGCATCGGAGTCGTACATAGACGCACAGTGCGCTGAGCATGGACATACAGATGGACGTATCAAGACGATAAGCGGATTTCAGTGGAAGTGAATGGAACCACAAAGCGGTGTTTGACTTGCGACATGGCTCCAGCTGTTCAAAACCGTGTTCTGATCACCACTCTTTGTGAGGAAGGGGCTCAAGACCCCGAGACGAGTCGTCTTCAAGGTAAGAGCGCCCCTGTCCGCACCGTGAATGTGCAGTTTGGACAATTGGCTTGCTTACTATGCTTCATCCGAAATAGTTTGGGATATCCCCCAGTATGGTCAATCATTAAATAGTCTGAAAGAGACTGAAGGCACCTAATACTGTAGTCGCAACGAGACTTACGGGTATCAAATGTATGGAAATCTCCACAGCCCACAGTCGGGTCGCGCACCGCAGGATATACCCGCCTTTCCCCGTAGATGCCTCGTTAGAGAACATGCATTTAAGAGGCTGAATGCCCGATTATGACTAATGACAAACGCATTTTGGGTCTGGCAAGTCCTTGTGAGAGAAGAGCTATCTATGTAGTATAGTCGCACCGTTTCGTCGACTCAGATAAGTCCGCCTCTATTCAAGGTATTCCATTGGTTCATCACTCTCTAAAACCCCCAAGGAGTTCCCAGTTCTAAGCTACTTTGGAATTATTGTGCAACATGCCACCAGGTCATAACGCGGTCTCGTTGGTCGGAGGATGTGAGGGATGTATAATAGGGCGGACCGAGTGACCGAGTCGAGACCCCTTTCTGTCATAGTCGAAGGATCTGCAGAGTCGGATCGGACGGTTTCCTTTGGATGTAGGGGGCATGGGACTTGGATAGATGTCATTCCTTTCTCTTCGGACAGGAGGTTAGTCAATTTAGGACAGGAGGTTAGTCGATTTAGGACAGGAGGTCAGTCAATTTCGGACAGGAGGTTAGTCAATTCCATTAATGAAGCGAAATTGATACACCCCGTTTCTGACCTACTTACTCCCTCAATAAGGTATATCGTCAAGCCTTGCTGGTCGCTCAGCAAGTCAGATCATCGCAGTTTACTCGTATCCACGCATCAAGCTTGTCAAAGCTTTTTATACAACATGCTTTTCATCTCGGCTATCTGCACCATCATGACCAGCTATCTCGTACATGCTTCTTCCAAGCGCGATTTTGTAGATAAATCCGTAACACTACAGCCCGAGCTGTTCACCGGTTTCCGCATAGTCCCTCTCAATCAAGCCATCGGACCATACAAGGCCGAGGACATGGATGCGGACACTTGGTCAGAGTTCAAGAAAAGCGGCGATTTGGCAGTGGGCGCGCTTGCTCCGAAAGACGGTCCACTGCCCCTTCAATGGGATATCACCAATGGCACAACGGAGACCATTACCCTCATGGACGACTTGGAAAGTTACCCGTTCTTCGCTTTAGACGCTGGGGACCTCAATGAGGATAATTATGTTACGATCAAGCCCAAGGACGACGCTAGAAAAGAACAGCAGTGAGTAGGAGTCTTACCATGTTGAAACTGAATTGCTGCGATCATGTGATGCGACAGAGTGATGCTGATTGCGCACATGCTGCAGGTGGACGTTTGGCGAAGATGGGAGAATTTCAGTGGCGGTGAATGAGACCACAAAGCGTTGTCTGACTTTCCACTGGCCCGGAGTTCTGTTCGCCTATGGAACCTTGATCACTCAACCTTGCTCCGACAGACCCGATGACCCGCAGGATGTAAACTTCCAAGGTGAGTGCTTTTACGATTTACAATAAAAGGCAGGATCGTGTAAGGTACTGACTGACGTGAGGATTGTACTATGCCCTGCAGTGTGGACTACGGCAGTCTAAGTCTGAAATTTTGGAATGCTCCTGCGAGCACCGAGTGGTCATGTATGATACAGTCTACAGTAAGCTCCGAGAAGACGGACGGGTTTGTTGCAAGCTACTTCCTGCATGTATACCGATATAAGATTGTGCGGACTAGGTGGACATTTGCGCCAAATATGCATCTGGACTGTGGAGGGTCGTTGAGGCACGATGCAGCCGGATATCAGAAGGAAGGAGGAGAAGGAAGACGGGGGACAGACAGCTCCGTGAGCCTAGAAGCTTGAGAGATCACGGTGCACTAGCAAGACCTCTCATGCCGATCAATTTCATACCACTCTTGGTCATAGGATTGAATGACTTTCAAAATGATTGACCATCCACCCTGATCCAATTGAGAATCATGAGGATAGTCGTCATCAAGACCGAACTGTACAAAGGAAGTGGCCATTCTCGGTGTACATACTGCCACATTTTCAAAGCATGATCCGCAAGGGGAAATGATATTGATGCAGGAGCAAGTCAATCAAGATACTGCACAGGATGACATGATTGATTATCGGTCAGACCTCATCATCATCATGAACCATCACACGATGGTAAATTGCTTACAGACTACGATATGAGGGGGCAATTGCAGACTGAATCAAAGCTTGTTCTTGAGATTTCTAGTATATAAGAGCCTGGCCAATACCGGACGCCTCAAACTTCATTCGTGTTCTCTTAGCTATACTGGACTACAAAGAAATTACAGTATACCGATTTATCAAATCCGACCTGCAGAATGTTCAACTCCGCTCTCCTCCTTCCGCTTCTTCTAGGATATGTAGCCTCGGTATCAGCCTCGAAGATCCAGCTCAAAGGTTCCTCCAAATGCCTCACAGCCATCGACGATGGTAATGGCCTCTACGGCGGTGCGCCCACCATTGTAGACTGCAAAGACGCTATCAACTTCGATATCCCTGGTCTGGCGTCTACTGCGCCCGACGTAATTAGATGTAATGCGGGTGCTGGACCGAGAGTGTTGGATGCGGGAAATATCTCGGGGGGCGATAGTGTCCAAGTGCTTGATCCGAAGGCTGGAAAGGATAATGGATCGCAATTGTGAGTGAAAACCAAGTGGCTCAGTGGCTTCAGCGCAATGTACATTCTTCTTCCGCAACAGCGGACCTCTTCAGAAGCCTTCGACATCCGATCGCACTGACGAGTAAACGATACTGACATGAATCGTGTCGCGATGCAATGATGCTGTAGGTGGGTTACCGGGACTACAGACGGACGAATCGAAGTATCCGTAACTGGCCAGCCTGAGGGTTCACCTAAATTATGTTTGAGCTACGTCAAAGATGTCTCGCTTAATACTCAGATCGTCACTAAGAACTGCGGTACAGGGCCTGACGCTCCAGATGCGAATGTCAAACAAGGTAAGTCAATCGGTCTCGCTTTGACTCCTCTAGGTCTTCCGAAATTGTCTTCAGCCACATGAAGCGGTTGCGCTGGTGAGTATCATTCCGCGTAGTTTGGGATATCATCTAGTCTAGGTAATGTTCCCGTGAGAGTGCCAGTAGACGAGTTTGACTATGGCAGGACGAGCCTTTCCCGCTCGATCTCCATCTTGCCCTGACAACCTCTGCTTGCTTTGTTCTGGCTTGGTCACACAATTTGTATATGTATGTAGCTTGAAGTGTCATGGACCGTGATGCATATGAGCGTATGCGAGGTCACAAGCCACTTGCATGCGCTTAGACTGGATTCATTCGATCCTCCCGGTGCTTCGGGATTCGAGAGCAAAGACACCGCATGTGTACTGCTCTAAACACTTGACATCTTTCTCTTGTGTTCAGACCGGCAGGACGACAAGGGACGGTAATTTGATGACCCGTCGATCGGTTGTTGACCACTTATCACTTATCCCCCTCATCAGCTATCTCCCTCGCAAGCCTAGCTTCCTCCCAAAACCCTCTCATCTCCTCGTCATCCTCTCCCCAGCCCATCTCTTTCTCCCAATCACTCTCTTCTCGCTCTTCCTCCTCACTATCATCCTGAGCCAGATGCGCTAAGGGTTTGGAAGCTTTCACGAATGTGTTTGAGAGGCCATTGGTTCCTGAACCGAGGAGTGATGATTGTGCTCGACGAGCATCTTTCGGCGAGTGCGAAAGCGATTGAGATTGAGATTGAGAGTCTCCTGTGACTTGACTCAGACTTGGGCTTTTGTTCCCCTTCTTCAATGGAGTGGTGTGGGCTTCAGCTTGACTCTGAGTCGTCACAGGCGCACTCGAGGTTGTTGGCTTCGATGGAGATGAGAGCGATGGAGCGGATGGGGCGTTGGAGGGTGTAGGCCGTTCGTATATCTTCAAATTGGCGATGAGGGCGGTTATCGGGTCATCTGGCTGATTCGAGGCGGGAGTCTCTTTCTTGGAAGGACTGGATGCCGTGGGTTTCGGAGGGGTACCCGTAGTCTGTGCTGGACGAGGATGAACGGGCGGTCCTGTCGGAGTTATCTTCGTCCCAGCAGCAATATCCTCACGGGTGCGCCCATTCGGATCGGTGCTTGATATGGGAGGTATCGATTGAACTGACGCCTTGTGTTGGGTTATTGTCGGATTGCTTATTCCCTGCGACGGGGTCTGATCGAAGCTGAACTCCCCTCTCTCCTCCAAATCTTCTAGCAAGTCGAACTCCTTGATCTCCCCTCTGAGCCAAATAGCTTCTACCCCCAAATGCCTCTCCACCCAGCTTGACCGAACGGCGCATGTCCGACTACAGAACCCGTCCTCCGGATTCCCCTCTTTCTCCTTGATCGTCCGGTTCGTCGTCGATATCTTAAATCGACGAGCTACCGAGTATTCCCTCTTCGGTGGCTTACCGCACAGGGGATAGGAACATAGGGAATTTAGGTGTCGTTCGTGCGTGACTTCGAGGTATTGAGGCGGTGTCAAATGGGCTGCCTATCCCATTAAGCGAGTCAGCGAATATCGCAAGTCAGACGTATGGTTCGCACTCGCAGTCTAGGATTAGACCGAAAATATGCTCAGTACGGAAACCCACTCACGACTTTCTTGAATGTACTTCTATCTACTGTCTCCTCCATTGACCTGTCCATCCATTTATCTACCCTTCTTTGTAATTGAGCTTTCCTGACTGCAGCTCTGACGAGCGTGTCGTTTTCAGACACACTCCCTACACTTTGATTTGGAGCTGAGGTCGAGGCTGAAGTAGAAGCCGTTGTAGAGCCTGCGACGGATGAGGTTTGACCCGTTTGACGCTGAGATACGTTCAATCGAACTGGATTACGGGATGTTGGATGAGCACTGGAAGAGCCAGCTTGTGCGTTCCTGTTGGACGTGTCTCGTGACATGGTGGTTCAGCACCCGATGGATCTGGATTGACCTCTCGGGGGAGAAGACTGTGTGGTAATTTGTTACTGCTATTAACATGAGTTGATGTTCGAACTTGCTAACAACCAGAGGAAGACCCCTTCGAAATGATATTGTGGGTTTGTGAACTTCTCCGGTGGAGGCCATTTTCAGCAGTGTTGCAGCTGGAGTAAGAAGAAATGCACAAGACACTTCCAAAACACCCACTGCTTGCTGGTCTGGTCTAGTCAGAGGCGAATGAGAAATGAACAATTATTGGTTTTATGCATCTGGTCATGCGGATATATCGAACACATGTAACCACTTTGTCTGTCTGGCTGCCTGTCTATCTGACTTTCTGTATATCTGTCTGTTGGTATTGTGAACCCCTGTACGGCATCATTCACATGATTGCTGAGAGCCTGTCCTCTCTCCAACCTAGAATCCCCTCCCTCTGCCTCTTGGACCGCCCCTACCTCCCCCACCTCGTCCGCCTCGCATCGGCCCACCCCTCGCACCTCGAGCAGCACCTCCCCTGGGCGCACCGTCCTTCCTTCGTTTTGCCTTGGGCATATCATCCACCAACAACGTATCTAACGGCAGGGAATCCGGTAAGATGTAATATCTGACATTGTTTCCTCGTATAGCGATCGAGTCGAGGGATATGGGGGGTTGATTGGGAAGTTGGGTTTTGAGGGTGAGTTTGACGGATTTCAGGTGAGTGTTCATTTGTGGGTCGACGGCTGTTTGACGTTGCGATACATTTGACCACCAAGAGGAGGTTAGAGATGTGAATAAGGTTGGATCGAAATCGAGAATGGCATTTGACCAATCGAGTCAATCAAGTCGTGAATGCGTTCAACACAGGCCGCAAAGAGGGTACCAAAGCACATTTTGTGTCCATAATTTCGATTAAATCAAATGATGCGCATAGTCCGGAGAGGTGTCAATGAAGTCGAGATAGAGCAGATAGGTGAAACAAGTGAATCAGCGTCCTTCCCTTCCACAGAGCTGCGCGTGTAATTTGGAAGAAGACAACACTTACAGGTGATCGTTCCATGCACTACCGATCCATTTTTGAGCTCGATCGTGACCGTCTCGTTGTTGAGCTTCATCAAGAACCTGAGTGTAGGAAAGGATCATCAAATCAGCTTGCGCTCTTTAGACACGCCGCATCTACTCGTCGTTCCTGTCCACATCCATCTCATCCCGGTCATGATGACCATGCGCAAACGTCAAAAGGAAGGGCTTCTATGAGCAAATTCCTCTTGAGAAGTTTTCCATACGTGAAATTCCCCCCTCCTATCCCCATCACTACAGCCTTTGCATCCATCTGCTTGTGACTCCTATACAGTTTCTATTCTTCCGAGCACGCGAAGAGGTGCGGACCGTCGCAAGACCTCTCGCTTCTTAAGCTTGCTTGCCTCAACTCCTTCAAATGAGCGATATCCTTCGTGGAAAGCGATACTAACCTGACGAGCTTCATATTGAAAGACGGAGTCGGGTCGAGCTGTGTTGTTTCTAGGATGCCGATATGGCTTTTGTGTACGATGTTATCGTTGATTCGATTGGAATATATGGATGAAGATGAAGGATGGTATTGATGTTATCGTGTTCCAGTGAATTATAAGGTGAAGCGGCATTATCCGGCGTTAATTTCCTTATTTCCTCATAATAACCCAATGTGGCACTTTGTGAATTGATAACGCGTCTATGAGGATAATGCTCCTTCTCTTTCTTCTCTTTACAACCTCTTCATCCTCCTCATCCTGCTCATCTCTACTTGCATCGTATCCTGTCCTTCCTCTCTCTCCCTGTCAGTCAGAACGAATACCGAAAACGAGTCATCCACTGTTCACTCCGTCAATATACCCAGCCAAGAGCCAATCCAACCCTTTAACGAAACCAAACCATCTGTGTCGCGTCATCGCTTTCTCTCTTCCACTGAACTGCTCCAACTTGTCAAACGCAACTCAATCGCATTGTGCATCTATCCCGGCATACCTTTATCTTCATTGGCATAGAACTCGTATAGACCGCATCGACAGGCGACTCGACTCATTCCGACCTAATTCGGCTTTGAGCTAAATTAGCATCTTCGACGCTCGAGCCTCTTGTGTAACCATACGAGTACTTTCAACTTTCGAAAGCCATTTGGACGGCTTGACCTTTAACCTTATTTTCACCTTCAGCATCGCCTAGACGGCAACCAGATCTTTATAGACCGAACCGTCCTCGACTCAAAGCAACGTTCCACTTCTGACCACGAAGCCTAAGATCCCATATAATCGCATCATTCTCCCTGAAGATCCGTTTCAACGCAACTCGCATTTAACCTTAACCCTCAACCAGATATACCTGCCATTCAATCATGTCCTATAGCAACGGCTACAACTCGAACCCGCACTCACACTCAAGCACACCTGCTCCAGATGCGAATGGCAATGGTAACTCGAGCTCCAACTCGGCTGTAAAAGTACAGCCATTACTATGTTCAGGTCATACCCGACCTGTCACCCACTTATCGTTCTCGAACTTGCTTGACGACGGAACGTACCTCTTGATTTCAGCTTGTAAAGATGGGAATCCCATGCTGCGAAGTTGGCTCGGTGATTGGATAGGTACCTTCTTAGGTGAGTCCCCCTCACCATTTTATTTTATTCTCCTTTGATTTGATGTATTCGAGGCGGCACGAGTAATGCTTATGCTGAATGTGTTCTGGTTGTAGGTCACAAAGGAGCCGTATGGTCTTCGAAAATATCACTAGACACTTCGAAAGCAGTCACAGGAAGCGCAGACTTCACAGCCAAGATATGGGATTGCAATTCCGGAGAAGCCCTACATACATTCTCGCATAATCACATCGTCCGTTCAGTCGCTCTTAACCCCCAACAGACACCGCAATACCTCTTGACTGGGGGCCACGAGAAGAAGATCCGATTATTCGATCTGGGTCGACCGGAAGCTGAGCCATTGATCCTTGGAAGTAGACCCGACGGATTATCGACGGATGGGATAATCAGGAGCTTGGTATGGGATGAAGGATCAGGAGGGACGATGGGAGTCAGCGCGTCCGAAGATGGTATAGTCAGATGGTGGGATCTAAGGACGTTGAGCCAGACTGCTCAGCTTGATCTTGGGGAGAGTATCTCCTCGATGGAATTGGCTCATGGAGGAGGGACGTTGAGTGTGACTGCGGGAAAGAAGGTGCATTTCCTGGATATCTTGAGGTGAGTCACGGTTTTATCACAAGGTTAGATTTCAATGGGTGCATGGCATTCACCTGGGTCTACTCCCCTCCGAATCTCCCGCGGCGTGCGGTGTTACTCTACAAATTGTATCATACAATCGCGATTTGACTCAGTATCGCTAATCTGGCAACGACATATAGGCAACACCCGCCAGTCACCGTAGAACTACCTCACCCGCCCACCTCCGCATCCCTACACCCCTTCGCAAGAGACCGATTCGTAGTCGGATCGACGAATGATCCTTGGGTCAGAGTATATGACCTAGATTCAGGAAAAGAGAAAGAGGTATACAAGGGGCATCATGGACCTGTACTTTGTGCGAGCTATAGTCCGGACGGAGAGGTCTATGCGAGTGGTTCCGAGGATGGTGAGTGACTCCTGAGATCCTCTTTGATATGGGCGTTTGATATTGACTTAAATGTATTTTTCACGCTTAGGTACCATCCGACTATGGCAGACCAATCCTGGTAAATCCTACGGTCTATGGCAAACCCAGGATTAGGACTACGACTAGACGATACTCGCATCGTCTTTCTTAGTCGTTCTCATGGAAAATTCGGATGAAACGAAACTACTGATCATTGTATTAGACATATATACCAGGATATTGGATATGTCTTAGCCAGTTGAATCACCTGCTTTCCACCATCTCGACACAATTTACAATCTACATAGCATTTTCGTTCCTCCAGAAAGAGGAGACGCTCAATCTTCGCTCTCATCATTATCACACTACGAGTGATCTTGTGCATATTGTAACGAGTATAGATGATGCATTTCATTCATGCATTGTATACATCCTGTCTGGAGAGTGATAATCAGAGCATTGAGGATGTGACGTCATCAGTGCGAGTAACAAGAGATAAGTGGTTGTCACCACCCAGCAAGCTTTCTTGGTCCTCTTTTACTATACACCTGATTGCTATTGATAAAACAGTCCCGCATCCCAGACCTCTCATCAACACCAGCAAGAGCAGAGTAGTACGTCGAAAGTCGGAAGTCGAGTCGAGCCTGAGATCGAAGTCATCAATTTCCTCATCTCCACTGTCCCATCATAAAGTCACAGAGTGGAATCCCCATAACTTATTCGACATGCCCCTGCTCACTTCACGCGCCCGACACATCCTCCAGCCGCTCAAACCGCTTACCTTGAGCATAGGCTTCAGCTTTGTCGTGCCCCTCCGATTATTCGGCTCCACGACGAATGCGACCGACCGTACGAAGGTACATTGTACGCGCAGACTAGTGCGCCAGCCGTCCCCTGCAGCTAGTAGGGAGAGCCCTTATCCGATTGTGTTTCTTAGGATGAGGGGTATAGAGGGTTTAGAAGAGGATGCGGAGTGAGTCAAATTACTGTCCGTTCAAAAGCGAGTCCATCAAGCCGTCTTGTGCTGTCTATCAATTCCCTTGGTCATATTTGCCAATTTGCCCTTACTTTTCTCTTTTCCATCATCTTACCTTGCTTTGATAAGCCTCAATCAGTCTTTGAAAGTCCTGCTTCCCAATTTGGATGGGCTGTTGAAATGTGTCAAGACGGGAGAAGACGAGATGCAGTGACCGCTTGATAGCTGATACCGATCACTCTCAGATGGGTGGATTGGGCCTCGATGTTCAGTGAAAAAGGATACACCTCGGTCGAAATAGACATCTCCTCTCCTTCGCCCTCGCCCTCCTCTGATCCTGCCTCAGAAAGCGCAAACGGCAGTATCAGTGTTCCATCTACAGACACGTCCACATCCACATCCGCTGAAGACATATCAACACTAAAACCAATGGTCAACCTCCTAGCTTCCGAGATACGCTTACTAGCCATCCCCTTCCCGCCCATCTTAGTCGCTTTTGGCGGATCGACTATACTCGCTCAAGCATTCATAGAAGATAATCCGTCTTCGGGATTGATCCTTATAAACCCTGCGGAAGATACCGATCCTCGTTCGGAGAAACAACAGATCCAGACGAGACTGAAATACCCGACGTTCACATACGAGCCGCATTTCCCGATATTGGTCTTGTCTGATCAAGCGGGTCTGAGGCGGCTGAGCGTTACGAATCGCCTAGTTAGAGAATATGGTCAATTGCCACCATCAGCTGAGGATCACCAACAGGAACAAGAGAAGAAAGGCTGGTTCGGTGGCTTTGGAGGTGGATCAAGTCGAAGTAAGGGTATTGAAATTGGAGTGTTGGATGAGTTGACGAGTCCAAGTGGGTTGAATGAGAAGGGACGGATTGAGGTGGAACGATGGATGGACAGACAGGGGTTCTGAGATAATGAGATTCAGATGTGGATTGCCCGGAATGACGAGAATGTTCATTTCGTATGTCCATAACGCGCCCATATATATATGAGCACCACGTCTTTGTCATGCATGATACACCGTGCCCGCCTTCGCATACCCGTACCCATATCCCATCATATATCCTCTATACGTATTCTCGGTATGGTCAAGCCAGCTGCTCTAGCTTTACCTAACACCTTCATCGCCTGCTTATACAACGGCGCATCAATCATCGACCCGTCCAGCGTATATGCCCCCTTCCCAGCCCTGTCATGATGCTCGAAAGAGAATCGTACACGAGCTGCTTTACGTACGGCCTCTTCGCTTGGCGAGAAGGATTGATGGATGATATCCACTTGATTCGGGTGTATCGCTTGTTTGCCATCGAACCCTAATCTCCTGCCTTCCTCTGACTCCTCGCGTAGGGCTTGGGGATCTTTGTAGTTCACACATACTAGATCGAGAGCTTGTAACCCGAAAGCTTTGGCTACTGTGACTAATCTCGAGCGGGGGTAGAGCAGTTCTTCGCGAGTGGGTGTTCGAGTCAGTCCGACGTCGGCGCAGTCTAGGTATATTCAGCGCGATTTTGTCGCTGTATCATCAGCTCGTGGCTGGGCCAAACGTTGAGTGGAAAGATGTTGGGTGTGATGAGGTGTGAGAGGAGGGAGGAACGTAGAGGTGTATCACGCACAGTCTTCAGCAGCGAACTGGGGGATGGATGCGAGGATTAGTATAAATGATACGCGGCGCACTATGAATTTGGGCTCTGACATAATGCTTCGTGTTCGAAGAAGACAGCGAGACAGGAAGGATCAGGAGAGCTGGGAGAGACATACGAGCAAAGCATCCAAATGACCTTTCCCACTCCTTGCTATGTTTTCAATCTCAACCATCGCCCTAGCACTCTCAATCATCGCTATAATCTTGATTGGTCTTGAGCTTCCACTACGCTTTTCCGGCGGGGCCAGCTCGTTGATCTTGGAGACCAAATAAGAAATGTGTTCTGCTGACTGTGTTTTGGGCAGAGCGATAGTCTCGAGATGTCTCGTGGGTAGCTAATTCCTATTTGTCAGCACGGAGAGTCATATGTGATGATGCTTAGCGATACCATCATATGGGTACGATGAGATGATCAACCACTGCATTGACAGAGGTGATGAGGGACTCACAACCGCTTGCAAGTCTTTCTCCTCGAATCCCGTTCCCAGCGCATTGATCCGAGCTACTACTTCGCCTTGAGGTCTTCTATCTCCCTTTCTTACACCCCTCGTCAATTACATTGATTCGTCTTACATCTTGTGTATGTGGGTTGCTCACATTCAGTATCCCCGCGACCAAGTTCCTAGCTTCGGCTTTCTTTCCTGGCGATACGCTGTCCTCCAGGTCATACGCTACTGAGTCCGCCGGGCTGCTGAATGACTTTTCTAACATGCGAGGGTTCGAGCCTGGGACTGTTCGGTGTGCATAACATACCATGATTACGCTAGTCAGTCAAGAGATAGCCCAGCTTACGCAATACTGGCTGGATCAAGGGATGACCAAGATTGACTGACCGTATAGCATTGCTCGTCTCAATGTCGGGAATGGGATTTCGAGCGTTGACGTTAACAGAGCCTGAGAACCGGTGCATCTGAGTCGAACTCCGTCCACCGCTCTGGTAATTCCGATTCTGGGCGAGATTCTGAACATAAGGGGCAGTCAGATCATGGGCAACAAGTATAGGATTGACCTCGAAAAGGCTGAAAGACAATATTGATATGGTGAAGGTGAGGTGACGCGTAAAGGTGGAGGGAGGAGGAGGAATACTACTCGCTCAGGAAAGGATCAAGAATGTCTTGGCATCTTTCATTGTCATTGACGCCCATTGTTTCAACACCTAACCTAGACGCCAACAGCGGTTTCTGCTTCAAGATATCCCAAGAAGCTCAAGGGTCTGAGGAAGCGCTGTACATAATGCAGATCATCTAGGTACAGTCTGATACATGCGGCCAGCGGTTCCAGGAAAATGGTACGACAGCGAACAACGAGAGGAAGAAGAGTACAGAATTTGATCAATGGAATCAAATCAATACCTCTCATCGCTATCTTACCGCCTTGCTCGGCATTCAGTCTCAGCTTGATCCTGAAGATGTCGATCATTTCTTGGGCTTGAGCGATAAGCAGATAATCGATGTCTTATCGATAAATACTGGATTTGTAGCTCGATACGTTGATCTCTTCAATCTCTTCTTTGTAAAGAACAATGACAAGCTATTCTAGTCGGTAGAGTCGCTGTCAGTGCATTAGGACTCTAGAGCTTCTCGTGTTCCTTTTTGTTTTCTGATAGTCCATGACTGGTAGTCCGTCGCTTGATTTCGAAATTACACAGAAGCGAATGGCCGGTCTGGTTGTGCCTCCTCTCTGTTCCAGATGTTGCGTGCTATTCTCGAATGAACGACGAAGTGCTCCAATGTTTGGATTGAGTGGGTCTTCCTTGACCATAGGGGGTCTGTCAGGTCAGGGGAAAGCTGCGAACGCATTGAGGAAGAAACATCTTCCCAACTATCTTCCTAACTCAAGTTGACAGATGTGCGTGCGATGATTCTGAGAGGATCGCTGGCTAGCCCCGTGATTGCAGGTGTACTAATACGGTATTCCGCCTATGCTCCACTGTGGGTATAGGCACTACTTCGCTGACGTCTTCCCTTACTCTTGGTGGGCTATCGGCACAACATTTTATCGATTCTCCAGCACACATACGCCTCGAATCCTAGTATGGAGCACTGAGATCTTGCCAACAAAGTAGCCGCTTCGTCATCATCAGTGTCATCCTGCGTCATTGGAGATGTGCTAGAGCGAATTAGATTGAGATCTAAAAATAGCGGATGAACGTGGATAAAGCTAATCAGATAGGAACCAAGATGACAATTAACCGTAAAGGCGCTCTGACTTGTCTTACGTAGTACTCACACTGCGCATAGCAGGTCAGCTTCTGATTCGGAGCGCTTCTTCCGCGACGGCCGATTGATCTACACGCGAATACATATGGGCAACGAATGGGCCACGGATCGTAGACGGGCCGCTTTTACCCAGCCCTTGGAGCATTGGAGCATGAAATTGGTCCTGAACGATACTCAATCGAAAGGACAGTGGAAGCCGATCGTGCTCATGAACATCCTTCATGTATCTCTTCTATGACTGGCGATTGGGTAAGATCCTCTTCGTCTGACCAACGCTCTCCAGACCAGTCATATTGTGCATGTTTTTTCTATTCTTTTCTTTTCTTTTCGGTCGACGAGTAATCTGCATCATCCAATGAAGCCCGAATGCGAAGTGGTGGTGAAGCCACAACGAGTGCGTCCTCCTGATCGTCGGACAGGTACAGTGCCCCTGCGTACGCGGAGGCAAATGAGATCATGTGTATCGCTCCGAGAGGTGTCTGAATGTCTTACCACCGGGATCTGCGTAGTCACAGGGGTACGGATAATTGTTCTAAGACCGTTTCTCGCGAGGTTATCGAGCGCGCAGCTAGAGCAGATCGGGTGAGATTGCCTCAAGCTACTTGTTGAAGGCGTAACGAAGCTGGTGAGGGGCTTGGTCAATCCAAATCGTTTAAGTCTGGTCCAGGCAAAAATGTAGAACCGAAAACACCCGATCGAGTATTTCAGGGTAAAGGCTGAGAGTTTAAAGAGGAATGCTTTATCAGATAGGTCCACAAAAGGACGACCTCAGGGTCAAGGAAATAATTTTTATCTGATATCGGCCGAAATTAGTCAACAGAGGTGGTGCAGAAAGTATTATTTTCGTTTATCTCGCTATCTTGGCATGTGTACCTGAACGCAACCTTCTTCACCCCTTGCCCCTCCCCCTCTCCTCTCGGTGCTTGTCTTGTGCTGCCTCCCTGGATGAGTGCCCAAAGAGGAATCCACAGAGGCTCAGGGCAACCAAAAGGATATGTTGTTGTCTTCCCTCTCGATCGCAGTCTCCTGAGTGACATTGATCCGGTCTTACCGAAAATCACGCTCCACAGATGTACCTTATTTGTTTTATTTCGGATCTGCAGTAGAGGAAGGAAAAATTTGCTTTCATATTGCTTTTCACTGTCCAAGCCAGATTGGTAAAGACCATACTATAAATAGAGGTATATTGCTTGGACACCCGTAACTCAGAACGCACTTCCTCAATCTCCAATAACCACTCAACTTGAGACGGTTGACACTTCGACTTACTCAGTCGAAAATCAGCAACATGGCGGCAAGATTATCATCAGAACTTCCGACTTTGGACGCTCGACCTGGTTTCTCCAGAGCCGACACCGATGCTGGTGGACACAATAAAGAGGCAAAGCACGCCTTACCTGATAGCGAGAGCCAGAATCACTCTCAAGATGATCACACCGACAAGGAAAGCATCGAGACTATGGAGAAATATCCTGGTGTAGCCAAGATCGAAGCTTTGTACATGGTTTTCGGTAAGGGTACTAAGCTCTGGGTTCTCTGGTTGTAAGTGAAGTTCCCGATCGATCAATACTGACGCAGGCTGATGAGTTCCACTTTGCTAATAGCTCCATCGGTCTCATCTCTTGTGCATACGCTCTGAGTGATATGACCACCTACTACTGTACGTACAATCCCGCCTCAGAGTGCTCTTCAGCGCGTATTGATCAGACACACGAACCCCGCAGACGTCCCTTTCGCCACCTCCGCCTTCGGTGAACACACTGTTCTCGGTACTATATCCGTTATCACTGCTATCATGGCCGGTGTGGCCAAGCCCTTTATTGCCAAATTGGCCGATCTGTGGTCCCGACCCGTCGCCATCGCTTTCGGTGTCGTCTTCTACACTATCGGATACATCGTCGTCGCCGCTTCTAAGACCGTTGCCGACGTCGCTGCCGGTGAAGTCATCTACACCTTGGGTAACACCGCCTTATCATTCGTCCAAACCATTTTGCTTGGAGACATCACTTCTCTGCAATACCGAGGTCTGGTCAACGGTCTTGTCTCGCTCCCATACATCCCGTTCGCCTTCGTTGCTGGTAACATCGCTGAAGGTCTGAACGTGTACACCTCGACCGACGGCTGGAGATGGGGTTTCGGGATGTTCTGCATCATCGTACCTGTCACCGTCACTCCTGCTATCCTAATTCTCTTCTGGGCCGACTGGAGAGCCAAGAAGGTTGGAGCCCTTTCGTTGGCTTCTTCGACCTACGCAAGAGACCGAGTCCTTTCTCAAACTCAAGCACCCAGGAAGCCAATGACCCACATCTTGATCGACTACGCCAGAAAGATTGATGCTGTTGGACTCTTGTTGTTGGGTTTCGCCTTCGCCTGTATCTTGACTCCCTTCACTCTCTCCTCCACGGCTATCGGCGGATACACCAACCCTTCGCTCATCGCTCTCCTCGTCGTCGGCGGTATTCTATTCATCGCCACCATCGTTTGGGAATGGAGATTCGCTTCGCACCCTATCATGCCCCTCCGAATCTTCAACAGGACTTTCATCTGCGCTGTCGGTATCGACTTCATGTACTACTTCTCCGGATACCTGTCTGACGCCTACTGGTCATCCTGGCTCTGGGTGGCTCGAGATTACGACGTGAGTGGTCCACAGCTTTATTTGCGTCCCTAATGAGATTTCTTGCTGATGAATGAACATGGCTACCTAGTCCAAAGACTACACCTACATCCTCAACATTCTTACCGTTGGTCTCTGTGGTCTTTCCGTCCCAGCTGGTTTGATCATGAAATACACCCACCGATTCAAGTACCTCCAGATCTCCGGTCTGTGCTTCCGAATCATCGGTATGGGTCTCAATTATCTCTCAGTCGCTGGCAACGGTTCGAACGCGGTCATCGTATCATCCCGAGTGCTCATCTCAACCGGAGGAGCCATCTCTGTCATCTCCTCCCAAGTCGCCTCGCAAGCTTCCGTACCCCACAACGATCTGGCTTTGGCCGCTTCCATCCTTGCTTTGTGGACCTCCATCGGTGGTGCTATCGGATCAGCCATCGCTGCTTCAGTATGGAACAGACGAGTCCCTGCCATGTTGGAGAAATACGTCGGTGATTACTACAACCAAAACGCGACTGCTCTTGCCGAGATCTTTGGATCCATCTACGTTGCTCGAGCCGCTGAACCACGAGCACTGATCGTACAAGGTAAGCCACCTCTCCGAAAAGCTTTGATGACCGCAACGCTGACGGTGAATTCCATAGCCTACGACGAAGCCATCAAGCCTCTTTACCTCGCTGCCCTCCTGACCTCCTTCGTGTCTTTGATCTTCGGTATCTTCACCAAGAACTACGTCCTCGATGACAGACACAATGCCGTGGAAGATACCAAGATCCACTTCAGATCAGAGGAAGAGACTGCTCCTGAAGTTGTCGCTGCCAAAGCTCAAGAAGCTGAAGCCCATGCAGCTGAGAGACTGCACACTGAGGGAAGGCTTTGATGAGCTTGTATTCATCGCCACCGGCTGGAGGATTTCCCTTGTTGAAAACCCTCACGTCAGGTAGGAAACATCTTGGGAAGCAGGAAGGGGCTGAAGACAGTCGTTTGCGGATTTCGGACTATAGCAATACCTTATAATAATTACTCTGATAGATGCATACGATTTCTTCTTCCGATAGCCGGACGTACATCAAGTCGAGCAAAATGATAGAGATAGTATTGTACCACCCAATCCCTCATTTACACAAGATCAAAGACTGAAAAAGAGCGCTCTTCATCAGTAAAACCTAAATACTGAATGATCGCTGGTCCGGACTGATACAGAAGCCATGAAGGAGAGCGTGTCCGCAAGACTCACCTTGCTGCATGGCACTTTGGGCCGAATCAAAGCCTGAGTCACACTTCGCCATCACAAAATAAGGGTTATCCTCGATCGCGGCATCTGAAGACCAAGGCTCCGCCTCCGGAGTGTCAACAGTCGAGTTGAAGCTTAAGCATCGTTTCTCGTCTTTGTTATCTTCCTCAGACAACAAGAACCTATTGTCACTTCCGAATATCCAGCTGCGCCATTGTCTGACATCGTTAGCTCGGGTCACGATCCGGGTCAGTGTAGCTGATCACAAAATACCCCGGCGCACTTACCTGCGGCCTTTATCCGTCTTGACCTCGGCTGACGGGACTAGCATCACCAGCGGACTATCTGGTGCGCCAGACACAAGAGTTTTGTTCGTTGTTGTCCCGTGAAATGTCACGTCCGCCTTCTCATCAGGAGTGACGTACCATTGAGGAGCTTCTTCGCAAGGACCTAGAATCAAAAGAGTCTCGCCTTCGCTGTCGTTCTGGGGGGTATAGAGATATTGACCAAGACACCTGCCATCGATTCTTAGTTTGATTTTGTGCAGATCCTCCCCCCGCTGAAGTAGAGGCCCTCCTAGGACCATTGATGTAGCCAAGAGGATGTAGGTAGCTAGTGAGAACATTCTCTCTGTACATGGAAAGTGTTGATTGAAACAAATCCCAAAGACTCCCTGTGTCTTGCCATATATAGCATTTCTTTCGCCATCCTGAGGGGTTGTGATGGATTCGTTCATTACCATTTTTGGCTTGCTGTCCATTCATCTCTTAATATGTCAAAGGATCGCGGTTCATCAGGGCAGCGGGAGTATCAATCGTGTGTGCACCAACCGTCACAGATTTCCTTTCATTTGGCTGATACCCCTTGATTGATTCAGTAGTACAAACAATATCAACATCAATCTCCTGGCAGGTGTCTTGGAAAGAGGAAACCATCCTTTGGTCACCGGTGAAAACGTCATACTGTATAGGTAGCCTATCTCCCCTTATCCGCCCCTCGGAATACCGATGGCTTGTCTCAGGATTAATCTGGCTAAAACGCTCAGTGATGGCAATGGTGGTCAGACGATGAGTCCAAGCTTTTATCCTGAGGCTTGAATCACAATTCTTGTGACAGCTTCGCGATCTGCAATCGAAACTGACATGGAAAAACATTGTTCATCAGAACGAATCTGCTAACGATGACTTGTCTATTGTGCATATCGGAGATCCTGACTATTGTAGTCCCGCTCGCGTTTGACTCGACGCTCGCAATAACACGCTAGCCGATACCTTCAACAATTCGTTGGTTCTTGCTAAGCAATGCTCCTCATACGAGGTCCCATACTGTAGTATGAAACATGAGAATCATCTAAGTGACTCGAGAGATACTAGAAGACGCTTGACTCACCCTCAGTGTAAGCGTCTGCAGGTTCACTGCACACACTTGTTATGATCCTACCACCGTCGCCGCCAGTGGCGAGGCACAACGTACGATCCTTTGAGTCCTTCTTCGCCATCTGTACTTGACCATTCTCCTTGAAAATCCATTTCCTGAACGTGCAACGGTGCATTTGTCATCAGTCATATGATGACCATCCGAGTTCTCTCACTTGAACGGATCAAATAGCAGGACTCACGACTTCGTGGCATCCGAGACCGCTTTCGCGTCTTTGTGGTAGATCAAATTCTCCTTCTCGCCCGACCAGTAGACTACGTCATCATAGCCCGTGTCCTTGAGATTGAGGTAGATCTGGCTGGCATCGCCTCCGACCGAAATCTTCACAGCGGGAGCAGTTTCGCAATCGGCGGTGCCCATGAAAGTCATGTCCACGGTTGGGTCTTGAGCTGCGAAGCAGTACTTGGTGGCGATGCTTTGAAGTTTGTGCGATTCGACTTTAGCGAAGGCAGGTAGAGCCACGATCAGACTCAAGAAAGTCGATGCAACTGTGATAGTGACCATTTTGTATTAAAATTGGCTTGAAAGTATAATGAGTGAATGCTAGATTCGATAAACACTGGTTGTTGCAATGTAAATGGCAAAAGATCACAGAGTGGACAAGTACGGGGCTTTACTATATATCGCTTCAGTACCAGCCGGATGCTCGAGATCCAACTTGATAATCACTCCAAGTCAAAGGCTAACGCTGTCATGACGGAAACGAAACGAATCGCACAAAGGTAGTATCGGCAATTCGACAAATACCCCTGGCGATCAATTGGCAGATCATTAGGCAATCACGCTCCAGAAGAGTGATTATCGGTATCAGCAACCTCCCTTTGTCTCGCTGTACGTCGTCAACATGCTGCACTCACAGGAGCCCGACCACGCTAGATTGAAACTTGAGAGGAACCGCATTGCGAACGAGGATCCTCCGCTGTCGAGGAGACGGCTAGCTCTGACTTTATCTGTTTTCGCCGCAATGCAGTCATAAAGGATCGATCTTGCATGCCTGCAATTGCGTGTGGCGGCGCTTTCTCAATATCTCATACGTGGACAAACAAATCGCACTGACTGCTATATGCATACACATAATCTATCGCGGAGAACATCCGAAGCATGGACACGTTATGTCATACCAGGTAGCATCGACTGAGACTCTGGGTTTCACGCCACGAATTTGGATCCAATCAGACAAGTTCGAAGACTATTCGAATCGGTTGGTCAGCTGCTGTGCGACCAGTTAAGACCGAAGGCTCTGCAATCCCTCTCATACTGACTGACCTTGCTGCAACACACTCTGGTCTGTGTCCACTAATCCTGAGCCGCATTTCGCCACCTTGAAGTACAGTGTATCATCGCTTGCCATGCCGGTATACTCTGAGTCAAGTGGCGGTGCTTGAGCGCTCGAATCGAAGCTCACACATCTCTTGCCACCTTTCGCATCCTCTTCGTAAAGTAAGAATCTGCCATCGCTACCATAAGTCCAGCTGCAGATGTTGCCCAATGAAACCATTTAGCTCGAGCAACAAGTGATAGAACCTCTTATTTTGCTTCATAGGATCGTAAAGGGATTTAACGACTTACTCGTGTCCGATATAATCGGCAGCCTTGTCTCCAGTGATCAGAAGCGCCTCCTGACTGTCTGCCGATACTGACACGAGCAGCCGATCGCCGTCCTCCGCTCTGAAGACGACGCGTGCCTTCTGATTCGGTGTAAGAGACCAGCTATGGGCCGCATCACAAGACACTAAAGCCAATGACAGATCGCCGTTATTGGACGGGGCTAGAGCAACGCGATCTAAGCATCTTCCGTTGGCTTTCAATTTGATTTTATGCAGTTCTTCACCCCTTCTGTCGATTGATGATCCCAAGGCTACAGAGCTTGCGAAGACGAGGAAAGCAGCTATGGAAAACATTGTGATGAACACTCGTCTTTACCGTTTCCAAGCTAGACGGGATGCGGTTGCTAGCTTTGAGGCCGCTTTATATAGCCTGCTACCCTTGCCCAGCGTTGATGACTGACAAAGGACGATGGGCAAGGTCATCGGTGTGGAGTTTCTTTTGTTCAACCGAAAATTGAAAGGTTTCTCGTCATGATTGCTAATTATAAATTGATTAATGATTGTGGTCCACCTCCTTTATCGACCGCACTGAGAGGCAGGTCTCGGTTCAAAAGGGGAAAATCCCATGAATCGCCCTCGAGTTCTAGCCGCCATGGCCATCAAGGACGAAGCGCTGGGTGTGTCTCATCTCCTTTTTCCCCCACCCTTTTGCAATGCCCCAGCCCTAGACTGTCAGCACACCTGCAAAAAAGACTCCTTTCATTGAGCCTGACGAGGCAATACCCCTTGTTCACCACCAGCGATACGCCGCGCTTAGATGCCCCTCGCGTTAGTTCAGGGCAATAAGATGGCGCGAAGCAGAATGTTGATCCAGCCAACGACGGTCATCTCATCCATTATCGACCATCAGTCTCATTTCTCTTCAGTAAGAGATATAGTACGTCACAGTCGTGCATAGGAATCACGCCGATGGAGTACAAGGGGAATGAATTGGATCAAGCTACAACTCCCCAAAAGAACAGTGACCATCTGCTGCACTACGCCGTGCTCTGCGATGTTACCTTATTCACGAGTCTAGACAAGCTCCCACTCTGATCGTGGAATACACGATATATCATCAGCGTAGATCAAGCCAATGAATGGATCGTCACAGCGCAACTCACCCTGTTGATCGCCTTTACACGGCTGCAGGGTGACCCCTGCGCCAGCTGTGAGGCATAAATCGGCAGCTGCTAAGTTGATCTTCTGGTCGGCGTATTCCCAACTGAGACATAGCCCATCAGTCAGCAAGTCTGTCGGTCGCGTTCAAGTGGTCAATCAAGTCTAGCAGACCGTTCAATTGAAAGCAATCACATACGCGGTCTTGGTAGTCTTGGTCAAAGTAGTCGAGATCTGGACAGCTGGGACGGTAGTCTCGCCTAGAACGACAAGACTAGCCGAGCTTCCGCTCTGATCATCGGAGAAAGTGATCTCACCCCCTACGTTCCATTTGGGTGGCTGAGGGGTACCTTCACACTTCACTAGAGAGAGCTCGGCAGAGACGGAGTAAGTGGGATAAGGGGCGTATAGGCATTTTTCGGTGCCTTTCAACTTGATTTGTCGGCCTTCTGCCCTTGGGACCAACGATGATGGTGCGGCTGAAGTCAGTCCTAACAAGGAGACGAGAACGCAAGTGGTGAAAAGCATGTTCAGTGGTCAAAACGTGTGGGGCTGTTTATCATACAGTAACAAAGATCGCTGGCGCTGTCAACGATGTAGAAGTAGGAAGAGGAGTGTGTTGCATCTGATCTGTATTTATATCTGAGCTCCCTCGGTGAACAACCTCGGCGAGGCGACTTATTGGCTTTACCTCCTTTCATCGTGCAGCAGATTCTGTAAGGGATACTTCGAATTGGTCACGATTGCTGGTCAATCTTGATCTTAGTCGATTGTGATTGATGAAATGACATCATGACTCCGAAGATCTGAGTTTGCGAGACCAATCAAACAATGATACGGTATGCGATCCAGCTCAGCAATGGCTGCGCTTTGGATTAGCCGTCGAACCCCAATAATCGAGACCATTCGTCTCCTGCGTCAGTAAAGCGCAAGTGCTTAAGAAATGAGCTGGTCAACTTGGATCACCGAAGCAGTCAATGTCAATCCCAATGTCCTTCCACTTTTCCCCTGACATCCGAAGGTCGACTATAGCTAAACAAGAGGTAAATTCATATGGCATGCTGAATGTTTTGATGGTATCATGAATGAGCGATCGACGAGCGGTGTTGGTGGACAGGAGAGTCTTCTCTCGATTAATGGCCGATGATCCGTACTTGAGCCAAAATACACTTCAGCCAAGCAATGTCGTGCCCGGCCGACAAATCTTTTCTGAGTTCTGTTAGGTTACCGGTGTCGTGAACTCAGGTGCAGCGTGACTATCTCTCACTTCCACTTCCAGAGAATGGATGCGTCCGGTCCATAGTGGTATCGCGAGCTGATCTTCTGGAACCGGCCTGAGCTGTCGAAATTGTAGCTGCGGGGCAGGCGCTGCAAAATGCTTAGAATCCTGTACGCGGAACCTGCGGTAGACCTGAAAAGCTATTAGCTTTGTGCATGATATTCTGACAAGCAAGGATGGATGAATTATGACAAAGGCCAAATTGAGAGATATGACAGGGAGAATTCAACAATCGTATGAAGTATAGTCACTGCGATGCCTAACGGGAACAAAAGGGACCGCCATGTGATGAAGTAGTGCGTGCGAAAAGATCTAAATGTGGGATATGGGTTGAGGGACGCAAGCGAGGCGCGTAGGGACGAGGAAGAGAAGGAGATGGGAAAACAGACGGGAGACAAGGTGCAAGAGCCTTGACCCGGTGAGAGAAGAGAGACGGAAGGTAGAGGAAAGAAGGAAGGACGAGAGGGATCAACAAACGAGACAGGGGAAAGAGGAGAGGTGAAGGGGAACGGCTGGCGAGGCCTGGGCCAAAAAAATGGAAGGGAGGGTTGCCAAAACAGGTACAACGAGGTGGATGCGGTCCAGGGGCATCTTACATCTCACGAAAGGTGAGATGGCATGGTATCGAAGAAGCCAGACAAGAGATCACTCGATGGTAGCAGGGACATAACAATCCTCTTTGTAAAGCCGTAGCATCGCTGTTCCGGAACGAGTATAGCCAACTCACCTCTCGATACCTCTTTAGCCTTATTACCCATCTCCTTCCTCTTCAACTCGTTCTTCCTCATTTCGAATATATGTCTATGCAGAGCATACTTCTTGTGCGTCGGTGCCGGTAATGGGGGCTGGCTCGGCGATGGCGATGGCGATGTCGCGGTGGGTATTGAAGGTGTGTTAGAAGCAGGTGATTTCACCTGGTCTTTATCTTTATCTTTATTTTTGACTTTATCCTTGTCCTCGGCTCCCTCCTTATCCTTATCTTTACTATCGTTGTTGCCTTTCTCGGCTTTGCGCGCTTCTCGAGCTTGATGCTCCGCTATAACCTTCTTTATATCTTCTGCTGATGGGCCGGGACTCGCTGCAGGGGTTGGAGGAGATATAGGTGACGCACTGTCATTTGATATTAGTCGGGATGTGGAAAGGTCACATGGGTCGATGGGCAAGGGTACACTTACAACCCTCTGTCATAGTGGAGAAGTCAGCTCTGACGGTCAAGCGGGACTGAGCATTTCAATGCGACTTACGCATCCAACAAGTGTCCCTCACAGGTATACAAAAAATCCTCCGTTTTGAGCGTAGCCAAGACTGTCGTCGTGGGTCGATGACATATATAGCAAGGTCTGGCTGTACCTGTCTTCTACTCCCCCCTCTCGCCCCGATCAGCGATGAGATCTTCTCCTATCTTCAGCTTCTGAGAGGAAAGTCACTTGGTAGGACTAAACTTCGATGGAATAGATCATGAACTACAGGACACAGCACTGACTCGTTCGTAGTAAACATTCTGTAAAATCGCCGAAGTGGATGCCGGGCTTGTCATGTCGCTTATGTATACTTGCAGGACAGTCCACTGTCCGGCTTGATCTACATGAACAGGCTCCGGGCTGAGGAGGATAGTGATGTGATTGAATCTGGATCGATCCGAAGCTAGTTGTCATTGGGAAAAGACACGAGCGCTCAGAGCGGTGCGCGGTTCACCTCCACTCGGTTGGCCCAGTAGAATGAATCAAGATATTCATCCTGAATGTCATCACTGCTTTTATGGATATGCATCAGGCTAACTACTGAATCTACCTAGGCGGAGCTTTGATACTTTAGTCATGCGGGAAGTAAGAGCTATAAGCGTTCAAAGCGGGTTGACCACCCAAGTGGATATACAGAACATTCGAACCTTCCTTGATTGATCCTTCCTCGATCAACTTGATCATCCCCGCTAACGATTTTCCTTCGTACACTGGATCCGTGATGAACGCGTCCGTGTTGGCACCGACTGAGGAAACATGAATGTAATACGTCAGCATGGACTCAGAGCTCCACGATAGCACATCGACCAAGAAGTACAGGAGTTACTGGGCCGCAATTTAGATATCAAAGAGAGCATCACTCACGCTTCATAGCTGCTATAGTCTCATTATCCGGGATCCCATAGATACCCGCATGGAACCTCTCATCGAGAATCACATCGCTCTCCTTGACCTCTTTCGAGGGATCTAAGAGCTTTGTCGTATTTTGCGCGATCTTCAGAACTTGCGCCTTAGTCGCTTCTGGTTTTCCACTTGCGTCGATACCAATCACTTTCCTGCCCTTTCCTTCTAACAACGCTCCAACTAAAGTGCCCGCATGGGAAGAGCCAGTCACCGAGCAAACTACGATAGTATCGAAGTATAGGCCCAAGGCTTTCTCTTGCTCGGCGACTTCGACGACCATGTTGACGAAGCCCATACCGCCCAAAGGATGGTCCGAGGCGCCTGCTGGGATGTAGCTGTGGTCCAGCGACAGATCAAATCAGCGGTTTGAACTGTTTGCCGTCACATTCACAGGATATTACGATGAGATCGGGGCAGGGTGTACTCGGTTGCCCGGTGGATCACGGACCTGTTCATTGAGCATGATGATTGAGGAAGCGAACAGACTCACTATGGTTTCCCGCCTTTCTCTTGAACATCCTTGAACGCAGCCTCGGTAGCGGCCTTGTGCCCGATATCGAATGTCTCCTGGTTGAGCCTTACATCTCCACCCATCAATCTCGATAAGAGGATGTTTCCAGTTTCCGCGTAGAGAGGCGGGTCAATCGGTACCCATTTCTCTTGGACCGTGACGGCTGTTTCAAAGTCCAGTCCAAAAGATATCAGCATGTGTTACGAGTATTGATCAAATCACTGCTCATACGGGAAGCCAATTCGACGCGGAAGTAGTCGGACTCACCTTTCAAGCCCGACGAGACGGCTGTAGCGGTGACTGCTCTTGTATGGTTCGACTGGACGCCGCCGACAGATACTAACGTATCGCACCCTTTGGCTTTGGCGTCGGCTACGAGGTATTCGAGCTGCACGAGTGACACGAGCAGAACGACACAACGGCAAGTCGATATGATATAGAGTGATGTGATGGGACGTGCGGATAAGCAGTCAGATCAGCCAATGACCATGCCACTAAGGCGGAGATACTTGTCATATACATGGTAAGACCGGTTAGTAGAGGAAGCGGGCTGGCCGAATTATAGCTCACCTTTCTGACTTTGTTACCACCATAAGCTAATCCCGAATTACAGTCTTCCCGCTTAGCGTAGATGTTCACTTTCCCACCTAGGTGTTTGGTGAGACCTGGTAAATACGATATAGGTGCTGGGCCGAACTGCGTAGTTGTCAATCACATTGCTCTGAGACCTTGCTGTCTGTTTATAAGTGAGATGCAAACTCACGAGGAATTTCTCTTTGGGGATAGCTCGTAAAGCTTGGATATATTGCGGTTGTTCAGACATGATGTGTTGCTTTATTTATCTGCGTTTCGTTTGCTTGATAGAATAGACATTCAACAAGGACAGATGGTGAAGAATGTGGGTGCGAACCAGGATACTTGGCTACGATCACCTGAGCATTTCATGGATATATATGTGTACGCCTAGTTGCAATCCGCCTGGGTGGTTGGCCGATAAGGAGAGGACGGAAGCCAGGAAGGGAATAATGGGAATGGAATTGACCGGTTCATATCGGTGTTCAAAGTCGCTAATTATTATTCGAGTCCTGTTGGTGGATTTACCCGAACCCTGTGACCTTCTTCAATCTCGAGATAAGCCATGCAAGTCATGATACGGTATTCCGAATATAATTTGACTCGACTGCTACGACCACTGGCGTGATCATCATCGGATTCGTATTCGATATCATTGGGACTCCGCTGACAAGCATGCGTCTGCGGCGTCACAAGGTTGTTCCGATGACTTGCCATCTCAAGGCAAGGCATACGCCCCTCTCGAATACAATCATCTACCTGCCTGACCTTGGCTTACAATTTCAAATGACCTGAAAGGACCCAAAGAACCAATGCATATCATTTTCTATGAGCTCTACTCTATGCAGTCTAATCCAGTAGAACATTTGACCTGACCCAATTTCATCCGATTATCGTGCATCTCCCGTCCCCATCTCCTGTAACCTAGTACCCTCGTTCAGGAATCACCTTGTTAATAGGTTTCCCACCCTCCCTGATCCTCTTGACATTCTCCAACAACAGATCAGCACCAACTTCGAAGTACCCCTTGACATTCGACGACGTGTGCGGGGTGATAGTAACCAATGGATGGGTGTATAACGGATGACCATCGGTCAAAGGTTCTGGATCCGTGACGTCCAATGCGGCGCCGGAGAGATGCCCTTTGTCAAGAGCTTTGAGGAGTGTCTCTGAGAACATATGAACGCGTTGCATCGACCCATCGTCAGCGTTTGTTTCTGCTCCTCTCGAGCTTGTCGTTGAGAGGGCTTAAGACGCATTGGACTCGGTCCAGGAGGTCATGTAGAGGGTGTGTAGGACGAAAGATCCGTACTCACCGGATTTGAACAAGTCTCCTCTGCCGACATTTATCAGGATCGCATCTTTCGGCAAAGCGTCTGAAAACAACGACAATGCGAAGACCCAGAGGGCGGTATCAGTCATTTGTCATCACATTCTACATTGCAAGACAGAGAAAGCGAATCTGATCAGGCAGATAAGTGATATGGGGACACACAGTCACTCACCGAAGTGCTCATCCTTCAACAGATTTTGGGTTTGCGGCGTGGAAGGCAGACTTGCAATCAAAATATCCGATTTTCCAAGGAAAGCCTTGAACGATTCGGGGTCATTAGTCGAGTAATAAGCCGATGGGATGACACCTGAGCACATTGGAGATTTAGCGTTGACCGATGAGCGATAGTGCGCGGTGTCATTGCAGACAGTGGTAGCGATGATCATTCGTACAGCGCACGTCATCACACACGGACCCAAGTACAAAATCAGACAGATGGAGGGAGAGATAAGGATGATCAAACGTCAAATGCTCACCCTCTTCATCCCCTGTGCCAGGTATGATATACCCCTCGTCCTTCCTCTTACTCCCCGTGGAATTAGCAGCTATCACATTGACGTTGAAAGCCTTGAGCAGCCTCGCTGTCTCCCTGGCGATATGTCCATAACCTAACAGACCGGCCGTCTTGCCGTACAACGATCTTCCGGAATTACCGAAATCCTCAGGAGGCGGAGGGGGTAGTTGAGGGATACTTCGATCCCATTTTTGGGTGTTCTGATGGAATATCATAGGTGTAAGCCAAAGAGCGCCAACGCTTCTGAGGGCAGGAGGAGACTTGCGGGTAGAAAGAGATGGACATGTGGGGCTGTGGTAAGATGTAGATGAGGGGTCATGAAAGGCGTAGATGACTCACTCTGGTGTTGTAAGTCTGTAAATATAGATGCATGTACACTGCAGCAATGGTGATATCAAATGTGAGCTTAACCCTCCGCTGAATCATCATCTGGGCGTTTGCTTTGAGAAGGAAGGTTACACTTGAGAATTGAGCTGAATGCTAGAAGGCGATGGAAATTTACTCACAGCTGATGGTTTGTGATAGGATCCATTGGGGAATACTCAACGAGTGGATCCCACTAGCAGACGAGATGGTTATTTGTTTTCTGGCTTCTTCCGATTTGAGTGCGGGCGAGTTCAAAGCGTTGTTCGCGCCGGCTGTAGCGAGGTGAGGGGAGTTGTGACAGTATGAATGAAGATCAGCACAGGCACTAATCCATTACCTTTTTGTTATCGTTCATTTCGTTTTCCTTGTTTCTTGATTGTCCTCCAACCCATCGCGTGCAAGCGATCTGCTCATCCCCAAACTCATCCTTGTACTCGTGCTCCTTCATATCGGACAAATACCAACAGACCACTCCCACTCCGACTCCGACTCACCACTAGTCAACTGGACCAACTTCAAATTCGGCACATCCGCAAACTCGAGATAAGGTGGTATACCCGTATAATTCGCGTACCACACATCTGCCTTATTCGCTAAGTCTTTAGGTACCTTCTTAGCATCCTCTCCCTGTCCACCAGGAGGGTAATGATGTACGCTCTTGAAGTGCGTTTTCACCTCGGCGAGCTTCTCCGGAGAGAGGGGGGAGGTGATTATTAGATTGGATAAGGATGGGGCCATCATTGGAGCGAGAGGATTGGACCGGCTGGCGTGTAGATGAGTAAGAATGAGAGGGGAGGGGGAACGTTTGGCCTACTGCCTTCGTACTTGAAGAGCTGGAAAATACACAATGGATCGAAGTACCGACTTGACTGCAGATAGAAAATCGAAAGAGAGATGTCTGGGATTGCTGCTGCTGCTGCTGTACGGTGAGTCGGATTTGACCGAAGGGCCGAGGTGATAAGGCATCATCCACCGTACGCATCACGCCATTGGAGGGCGTTTAGTCATCTTACTCATCGCATCGCATCGAATCGCATCGAATCGGATGCATACTCGTATTGATGATATCAACATCGATGAAAGTGAGCAGTGAGCAGAACGTGATAAGCAATGGGAATGGTTATATATATAATATACATGTATAGATACATATTGTATAAAGCAGACGAAGCAAGCATATGTACACCCTTTGCTCAAACAAACTACTACCCCTGCGCCTCCTCATTCCCGTACGCATTGCTCTTATGCTTCGGCACAAAGTTGAACGCGTCGTCCACTTTACCCAAGAACATCTCGGAGATCTTGACCCAGTCATTCGAGAACGGACTACTCAACAACGTCTCCAACTCGTTTCTCCCCCTATACGCTGGTGGTCTCTCATTCAATTTCCCAGGTAACCTCTCCAACAAGCCTATAGGTACATATCGACATTGGAACGATAATGCCTCGCACAAGAATCGGCGGGTCGTGTTTATTCCTTGAGTGTCGGATCCCCAGTGCGATAGACCAAATTCGGCGTACTAGTCGAATTGACACGGCACAAAATTCAGCTTCAGGTTTATCTTTCTTTTGGCTGGGTTGAAGTGATTGTAATTGGATTCCGCTTCTAGGATGGCTTGCAGAGACGCAGACGCCCCGACTCACCTTCCTTATACCTTCCAGCCTCTCAGTCGCACTGATATCCCACTCCCTCCTCTCTTTGATCTCAGTAAATATCCAAGGCTTGATCAGAGCCCCTCGAGCTACCATGACCCCGTCCACACCCGATTTCTCCATCTCCTCGTAATACCCTTCGGACGAATAACAATCTCCATTACCGAATATAGGCACAGGCGGCAAGTTCGCGTCCGCCAGTGATTCTCTGAGGGTGTCTGCGCAGGTCTTGATGTATTCCCAATCTGCTAATTTACTATATCGCTGTGTTCGAGATCGGCCATGTATCTAATGTCTGTCTTGTCAGCCATGTACGCTTGATGTTCTACGCTTGATACGATACGATAGAATGGGGGAACAAAGGAGACGTACGGTCAAAGCTCCTGCACCCCACTGAGTAGCGAATTTGGGGATGAGCTTGTGTGCGTTTGGCTTATTGTTTGAGATACCCGTTCGCTACGCCAAGTAATAAATCAGCTGGAGCATTCGGGTTGTGGGGTGATTCAAGTTCTCACGAATTTCACGGTAAGCGGGACTGTGGGTAACGACAATTCAGTCAGCCCTCATCGTATTGAAAGGCACGAGACGTGGCTTACCATCTCCGAGAGCTCGGTTCATCCCCACTAATATCTTGGCCAATCGCCCAGGCGCTTCCATCACTGCATTTATCTTTTTTGTCAGTGTCATGCGACTGGGGGAGCAGACCTTGATGGAACTCACAAGCACTACCTGCCCCTTGGTTGAATACTAGATCGATAGGACATCCCTGTGACGTATCAGTCGGACAGAATCAGCTTAGACGTCTGCATCGATGGCGAAATCAAAGAATGGACAGCGTACCATGTTGATATCGACAAAGTCCACTCCGCCATATAGCTCCTTCCTGATCAACTCAGCAGCAGGCACCATCCTATTCGCGTACCCTCCTGCAAGCTGTATTCCAAACATCTTTTCGCTCTCATGTCTTCTGCACAAAGCCCATTCTTCGTTATGCCCCGATACGAGAGGCTGGGCAAGGGCCATCTCGGAGATGGTTATCGTCGCTCCGTAATCAACGCAAAGTCTTCTGAAAGGCTACCACCGATGCAGGTGTCATCAGTATCCCATATCCCATACTCAACCGTCATTTCTTGTCCAGCTTCAGAGTTCATAGCAGAAAAATCGAAGCAAGATTGGTTGGGGATCGACTTACCAGATTTCCAACCGTAGTTAGAGGAGCCAAATACCTCCCACCCTCCCAATTCAACCTCTTCTTCTCTTCCGGCCGAAGAGGAACGTCCATAGCCTCACTCTCGCCCACTACGATACCCTTCTCCTCTTGAGCCGAATCGCCATTCTGATTGAAAGCGCTCTCTTCCTCGTTGAAAGCTGCTTCTTCAGAGACAGCCGCGTTCAAAGACGCTTCTTCCGAGACGTCTTGTTTGCGTTTGTGGGACTTTGATTTGCCGAATTTCGATTTGGGATTGTTCAGTGTGAAAGGCTTGTCGGGCTCTACTACCGATAAGTAGGCTTTGGAAAAGGGGAACTCGTACTAAGTGAGTGAGTCGGATCAGATCATTCGTCAGCTCAGCTAAGGGATCGAAACAGATAACAAATGGACCTCGGCACATCGTGTACTCCAGCTAATCTGTAGTTGTTGAGAAGCTCCTTTACTCACTTCGTTCCTCTTGAGCTTATTTGTCGTTTCCCATTCTATCCAGTTGGTTTCGCCACCTTTCCATTTACCCTTGGCTTCGTTATCGTTTGTGGAGAAGTCCAGGAGTTCCCATTTGCCCAGCTTTTTCGATGACGACCACGACGATGGAGATGAGGAAAAACCATTTTGAGCGTCTGCGTTTTCTTTGTCCTGCTCACTTGATTTCTGTGCTTTGGAGGAGCCTTCCTTGTCGTTGATACGCTTGATATGATTACCCAAGAACCGACATCTCCATCCGTACGGACAATACCCTAAATCTTTCAGAACCGGACAAACAGTCTTCAGATTGATTTTCTTCCCTATCAGATCGTTTTCATCTTCTACTACGCCGGATTGCGCTTCTTCATTGACGTATGGTGGATCCGGAAGGAGTGTTGCGCTTGGATTCAGGTATACGTCCGAGGGTTTAATCTCGAAATACCCATCCCAACTATGATTGAATTTACATGTTTCCCCCCTATCGCACAGTCCAGTAGTCTCCCACGCTTTACATATCTTGATGCTCATCTCTCGGATGACGGGGAAATGACGACCTTTATTGGCGCCTTTGCGCTCTTTCTTATCGTTTTTATTAGGTTTACGTCGTTTGTTGTCCCTCGCATCGCCGCCGCTGCCGCCTGTCACGCCCTCAGCGGCATCGTCGTCGCCTATATCATTGAGTACTGAGGTCGATGCCCCGTCGACAGTGGATGTTGGGTGGAGAAGATACCTGCACAGGAGGTGGGCTTAGTCAGTCTATGATGATGAGAGGCAAAGGCAGACGAGTGCAAGACTTACTCGGCCTTGATGGGCGCTGTTCCGGCTGGTACGGGGCGAGCAGAGAGAGAAGTCTCGGGTCGAGCGGTGGCCGTACCGTCTTCAGATGGTGGCTGCTGTATCTCCGACATGGTGCTGGAATTTCTATACCGTCACGCTTGACTCGATAGGGCAGACTGAGAATTGATGATTTGGCTCGTCGTAATTTCTGATGGGTTTAAGCACAACTTTTTCAATTCAATCGGGGAAGCGGGGCACCTCCTAGCTCTTGATTACGTAACTCGGTTTGTCCATATATCCTAAATCGGCAAACCAATCAAAGTGCCACGACAGCAAAAGACACCCTGACAACACCACACCACACCACACCACACCACACCACACCACACCACACCACACCGCACCACCATACAACCTAACATCTTCCACCTCATTCTATAGTCAACTCACCTCAACTCTCGCTCTCTATCCATAAAGCCAATTCTCCTCCTCCCTCCTCTGTCTCTTCGGCTCGGCTCACTCCTCACTTGGTAGCTCAAAATGGGTTGTAAGTCGCAGTCCCCTTTGTGATACCCAGATGTGTTGAACTCGTCACTGATGATCGACACCACGCTAGTCCGCTTCCTCGAGCTCGTCCGACCTTTCGTGAGCATTCTCCCAGAGGTCACTGCTCCCGAGAAGAAGGTGTGTTCAGACTCGATCCTCCAACTGTGCCCACCTTGTCTCCTATAACGTCGATTCCCCCTTTCAATGCTGATCGTCTACTCTCGCACCAGGTCGTATTCAACCACAAAGTCTTATGGACAGCAACCACCCTCTTAATCTTCCTAGTATGCTCCCAAGTACCCCTATACGGTATCATGTCGTCGGACAGTTCCGACCCTCTCTACTGGCTCAGAGCCATCCTCGCTTCCAACAGAGGTACATTGATGGAATTGGGTATCACACCGATCGTCACCTCTGGAATGATCATGCAACTGCTCGCCGGTGCTCAATTGATCGACGTTGACTTTAGTCTTAAGGATGATAGAGCGCTTTTCGGAGCTGCTCAGAAATGTGAGTGGGCCTCATCTTCTCATATACATTTGCAAAGGCTCGAAGCTCGAGGCCGTTCAATGTCATCTTGAGTCTTTACACAGCACAATTCCTCCTGTCTCCTTGCTATCATCAGCCAATACACCGCGTCTTTCTTCAAGCACCAGATCGTTCATGCTAACAACTCATATCACCCCAGTATTCGCCATGATCATCGCCCTCGGACAAGCGACCGTCTACGTCCTCACCGGTCTCTACGGATCCCCCTCATCCCTCGGCCCCGGTGTCTGTCTCTTATTAATCCTCCAACTCGTCTCCGCCTCGTTGATTGTCATTCTGCTCGATGAGCTCCTGACCAAAGGATACGGTCTCGGATCCGGTATCTCCTTGTTCATCGCTACCAACATCTGCGAATCGATCGTCTGGAAGGCCTTCTCCCCTAACACGGTCAACACCGGTCGAGGTCCCGAGTTCGAAGGTGCCATCATCGCCCTCTTCCACTTGCTCTTCACGTGGAACGACAAGACCCGTGCTCTTAAAGAAGCCTTCTACAGAGAGAGACTACCCAACATAATGAACCTCCTCGCTACCGTCGTCGTCTTCGCTTTGGTCATCTACTTGCAAGGATTCAGAATTGAGATCCCGATCAAGAGCTCCAAGATGAGAGGCCAACGAGGTTCTTACCCCGTCAAACTGTTCTACACCTCCAACATGCCTATCATGCTCGAGTCCGCCTTGACCTCCAACGTCTTCTTGATTAGTCAAATGCTCTCGTCCAGATTCCCCAACAACTTCTTGGTCAGGCTTTTGGGTGTATGGGAGGTGAGTTGACATGTCTCTCCCTGCTGAAACGCAGACGCAGCTGCTGATTCTCTATCGTTTTAGCCAATGGAAGAAGTCCCATCTCAATTATCGGCTGTATCAGGTATCGCATACTACATGTCCGCCCCTCACTCCCTCACCACGGCCATCCAAGACCCGTTCCACACCGTCGTGTACATCGCCTTCATCGTCACTGCCTGTGCCATCTTCTCCAAGACATGGATCGAAGTCTCCGGATCCGGCCCAAGGGACGTCGCCAAGCAACTGAAAGACCAGAACATGACTCTGGCCGGCCACAGAGAGGCGTCGATCTACAAAGAACTCAAACGAGTCATCCCCACCGCTGCTGCCTTCGGAGGAGCCACCCTCGGTCTGCTCTCCGTCTTGGCTGATATGATGGGCGCTCTCGGCTCGGGTACCGGTATCTTGATGGCCACCACGATCATCTATGGGTACTTTGAATTGGGCGTCAAGGAGAACTCGGGTCTCGATGCTGCCGGCTTAGGAGATCTGCGTGAGTGTCTTGATGCATCTATGAGTTAATCCCATGCGTGCTAGAATAGCTCGCTGATATGTTGTTCTGCTATCTGCGACAGTCTTCTAAGCGCCATTTTATTTCTGGGCATTGCTCAATCCGGATCCGCTTATCACCTGGCGAAGAAGGATTGTGTAGTGCCTTGCAATCAGTGGATGGAGGATTAGTAGTGGGAAATAGCGAAGGAGGTGTGGATAGTAGAGGATATCAAACGCAGATGTTGAGGATGAAGGAAGCGGATCGCGTGAAAGGAAGAAGCGAGGAACGAGGCTTTACTCGACAGGGTTGATAGCGGAGGATTAGGAGGAGGTGGAAAAGCATTCCATATAAAGTATCGTACGGCTCAGTACGATACCACATACAAAAACAAAAACCGAATGAATCTATTGCATGGAAGGACGGTGGAGGAAGCTGCGGCGATCACCGTTAAAATGGATCATCACGTGCTTTGAGCTAATCTACGGCCCGCATATGGCCGGTATGTCCACTCGAGCTCGAAAGCGATTTGAGAGGATGGTATAAATAGATAGAAAAGTTACTTCAGTAATTGCATCAAGAGGTCTACCATCACGTTTGCACTATTTACCCTTCTAGTGATCGGAGAATCGTACTGAAAATACAGCAAGCTGCGTTGTGGATTATCCAATTGTCGAAGTATCAAATCATCGAATCATCGAAATGGCGACTGAACAAAAGACTGAGATCCCATATGGTAAATCGAGGCGTGATAGAGTACTGGATAGAGCAAGATAGAGCTGATGTATCGTGGGGCGTCGTGTTTTGATGATAGTCCGACTGGGTAAATCTGGATTGAAAGTGTCCAAATTGATCTTGTGAGTCGTTTACATGAATGTAGTCAAGACAAGTCGACACATGAAAAGCGGAACACAGAGCTGATTGTTCTACTCTACTCCGCTTGGTAGAGGATGTATGTCGTACGGTACACCCAAGTAAGCGGTTTCAACGTTACTCACTCGTTCATTACCGTTTTTTAGTCTGGAACCGTTGAGAATGATCACTGATTGAAATCCTCACTAGATGGCAAGAATGGGTCCTGGACGAGAAAGAAAGTATTGAACATATAAAGTTCGCTTATGAGAACGGGATAAACACCTTTGAGTGGGGTCTCCATTCCTCTTCACCATTCCAATCTCCCATCTCCACCTCCAACTCCTTTCCGTGATCATCTGTTCTGGTCTCCGAAGGCGGGAGTACTTCCAACGGGTGCGGATGATCATTGACTGATGGTTGCGCGCACAGTACTGCCGATGTCTATTCTGGAGGTGTATCTGAAGAAGTATTGGGTAAAGCATTAAAGGTCATCGGGGTAGGTGTTCAACCTCTTGAATGTCGCTCCAAGCTTGGCTATCTCGCCGCTTGGCCAAGTCGTTTAGCTGTTTGCTGATCAGACTCACGGTCTCCGATTCAGGCGCCAAGAGAAAGTGTGGTGATCTTGACTAAGGTGAGCTTCTTTCGTATGACTATGTACCTTGTTGGCTTGCCTTGTGGAACGATGACGCTCGTTCTATTCATCCCATCTTCTCCTCTCTTTTCCGACCGCTCCGCTCCATCCCTGTCTTGTCTAATTCGCATCTCGCCCCTTTCTTTAATCATCGTACTGAAATCATTCACTGAATCCCTGAAACTCAGCTGTACAACCCGGTGGTTCGACCTGGATCAGGCGATAAAGTAGCGCCCAACGGTCGAGGATCCAGTCGAAAGGTGCGTCGCCTCATCCATCCTCCCGACCTGTCGCTAATACCGTTTTTCCTTCTGGTATAGCACATCTTCGAAGCTGTACAAGCCTCCTTGAAGAGATTAGATCTGGAATTCATCGATCTTTTACAGCTTCATCGGTGAGTCTGTCTCCTTTTCATGTAAAAAGGTGAACATATATTAATCAGTCTTATAGATTTGATTATGAGACGCCCATCGAGGAAACCGTGAGTTCCTTTCAGAACTGCCAATTGCCTCTGCGTTCTCTCTCCGCTGACATACACCAGATGCAAGCCCTCCACGACGTCGTTCAAAAAGGATGGGTCAGATACGTCGGAATGAGCAGTTGCTTCGCCTACCAATTCCACGCTATGCAAAGTGAGTGCACCATACCTTGGTATCTTCCCTTCGTCCCGCGGTAAAATATGTCGGACCGCAGCTGATACCGAAGTGCAGACTACGCAATCAACAACAAGCTCACGCCGTTTATCTCGATGCAGAACTTCCACAATGCCGCATACCGAGAAGAAGAGCGGGAGATGATGCCCTTGACCCAATTATTGGGAGTCGGAGTCATCCCTTGGAGTCCACTTCACCGAGGGTACTTGACCCGACCATGGAAGACAGCCGAGGAAACAGTCAGAGTACAGAGTGATACAAACTACAAAACCCGTGGACACGATAAACCCGATGATTCTCGAAAGGCCATCAATGAACGGGTAGAGGAAATTGCCAAGAAAAAGGGAGTCAGTATGGCTCAGGTCGCGCTGGCTTGGTCGATCAGTAATGATTTTATCACTGCGCCTATCATCGGTACGACGTCTATCGATAAATTGAAAGAATTGATTGGTGAGTACAAGCTTGTTCAACTAATATTTCAGTTATGTTAAGTGGAATGGCTGATTGCAATGGTTCGGACGTGATTCTCGCAGGTGCCTTAAATGTTAAGCTTACCCCGGAAGAGAAGGCTTATATCTCGGAACCGTATGCTCCAAGGACTATCTCTGGTCATCAGTAAATTAAAAAAAGCTCGATCTCGCATGCAGAATGCATATGATGTAAATGGTTTACAGTAGGCTCAATGGGAATGCAGTGACAGTTCTCATTTCTGGTTCCGCGAGGTCCGTGAGCTGACGAGATCGATAAAATAACGTTGAGCCGCAAAAGGTTTGATCCCGCGCCGTTAGGCAGACGTGGAAGCGCAGGTCTCCCTCTAAGATAAGAGGTATGACACCTCATCATCCCTTAACCGTTATGGTTCAGCACAGGTGGTATTCCTTACGGGACCGGTATCCCGAAATGTTGAAACGTATATATAGTCATACTGTGGGGTTCCGTTCCATGCCGTATATCAAGATCCAGCCGACACTTTTTGTTCGTGCGTGCCCTGTGACCCTCATTTAGTGCAGCGTATACAACGATCTAAGCACGATAATGCAAGCAAAATTCTACGCCATGCACACTGAATATATCACTTAGGGAAAAGACCTGAAATCGGGTTGAGCTGACGAGATAGATAAAATGATGTTGGCATCCAAAAGGAATTGATCGCGCGCCCTCGGGGCATTCGACTGGATGCCGGGGGGTATAATCCTTCCCGGGAAGGTGCCCCTAGCCAGCACCCACCTTAACCGTTATGGTTCATTACAGGTTTCCCTTACGCGGCCGAATCTCGAACTGTCAGAACGTATATATAGTCTCGTTGTTGATCCTCATACCGTATATTCGTGAATGCGGTACTCAGCTATCAATTTGTGATCATGCTTGCTCCGAAGCTGATTCAGTGCAGTGCATTCAGCTATCCTGCAAGCACGTTTATGTATGCTTGAAGCTTTCCCCATGCTCTACCCTAAAAATCGCTTGTGTCCTAGTAACGAGATCCTGGAGCTGACGAGATAGCTAAAATTATCTCAATCTGAAAAAGCTTGGTTTCGATCACGCGCTCTCGGCGGTCACCTCCTACCGAAGTAGGCAAACCACGTCGAGCTGAACCGCTAAGGAACCGAAGGGGTGTTTGCTACGTGATCGAATATCCCAAAATATCGGAAGAATATATAGTCGTATCACGGGTTATATCATCAATACATCTAACCCTTCAAACGTTACTTTGCTAAACGCGTCATGCATGCTTTTGGAGTCACTTGTTGCATCTGTAGTCACAGTCTACCTGCGCTCACTACGCTACCGTTTCCTGAGATTGCTTCACTGATGATGAAGCGATGAAGCGATGGAAGCGATGAGACAGTGAGATTCGGTCTCATCGATGAGTTATCGGGAATATTTGAGAGATAAGGCTGCGTACGGTACGCGGTGAACTCCGCTAAATCCTTATCACGAAATCATTCGTCACCTATCTAAAGTTTGACTTTTGCAGTCTAAGTCTGGGGAATTTGACTATCCCTCGCGATTAAGACCGTTCAAGTGAGCTATGAGATGATATGGCATGATGAAGCGGAAAGGGTTCTCGTCAAATACTGGGCAGATAGCCTGGGAAAGTGCTCAAAGTCGAGTTGGGCTACAACTATATAAGGATCTTCGAAGCCTAAAGGGATTCTCCCATGAAATCAGAATAGTCTCGACTGGTTTCGACGCACTTGACACTCAATCTTGTAGACTGTATACATTATACAACTGGAATCAGCGGCAGAATGTCCACCGCACTAGACGTGGATAACGTCACTCCCCCGAGGACAGTCGTTGACGGTGCGAACGAGAAACCTCCTGCCCCCACAGCGACTGTATGGCTTCGATTCAGAAGTTTCATTTGGGATAGTGACACCCACCTGAAATCCGCTGAAGAGAGGAGATTGCTCTGGAAACTCGATACGGCGATGCTGACCTGTTTGTGCTTGGGTAAGTCACAATCTCTTCCGGACCATTCATCGCTTTAGGTATCACGCTGATTGAGGTCCGTGACAAATATGGTGTTGGATCTGGTCAGGCTTTTTCTGCAAATATCTCGATCAGAGTAATCTGAACAACGCCTATGTCTCCGGGCTCAAGGAAGATCTCGGCTGGTCGGGCAATCAGTTAACGTGAGTCTCTTGAGCGGTACTCGCTCAAGAAGAGCGATCTTGGACAGCTCAAGAGTCGAAGCGCTAATAATCTTGCTTCCTACTGTAGCTACGCGACGTCTCTGTATACAGCGGCTTACGCGATAATGCAGATCCCTTCGACTGTAGGGAGCCCCCCCGCAATGTTCTACACCAGTAGCTGATTTGGATCAATTCTATCCAGCTTATCGTCCAGAAAGTAAGACCCTCCCTTTGGCTAGGAGGCTGTGAGCTGGCTTGGTGCGCTTTGACGTGAGTACGACCTCATGAATCCTATCAACAGGGGTCGTGTAATGACATCGGGCCACCATGAACTTAGATTCGCTCAAGCGGGGGCTCACAATACGAGTACGATGTATGCCTTCCGATTCCTAGTCGGGATTTTCGAGAGTGCTTTCTTCCCTGTCGGGCTATACCTGCTTGGGTCCTGGTATACACCCACAGAATTAGCTAAGAGGTCCGTACGCCGGCTATCCGATACTTGTCGGTAATTCGCTGATATTGTACTGTCTGTCCATTTGTTCTGTTCCGCTCTTAGGACCGCAATCTTCCACTTCACCGCGCCAGCAGGTGTTTCCTTTGCGGGGTATATGCGTAAGTTCCACCGCAAGACCGTCGAAATGACATGTCGCGATCAAGGAAGCTGAGGCAGAGTAAGAGCAGAGGCCGCCGTCTATAAGACCCTGAACAACCATGGTGGACTAGAGGGTTGGAGGTGGTTGTAGTGAGTCATCGAACGATCCTTTTTAGTTCTTTTGGGCTCGCAAGGAAATCTGCTGACCTGACCTATGTCTGCTCTTCGCAGTATAATCTGTGGCGTGGGTCCAAATCCCTTGACACACTCAGTTTCGAGTGACGCAGGAGGATACACTGGTTACTGACGAGGCGAGGTACAGGTCATCACCCTGCCCTGCGGTCTTTTAGTCTTCTTCGTTCTTCCAGATCACCCGTCTTCGGGGAAGAGATGGTATTTAACCGATGCAGAGCTCGAGCTGGCTCAGGAGAGAATGCGAAAAGTCAAAAGAACCCCTACCAACGGCTTATTCGAGAAAGCCGTCATCAAGCGAATCTTCTCGAACTGGCGTGCGTGTCCGATTTCTTTCCGATTATCGTGCAATTGTTGACCTCGCGCTTGCCTTCAGATATCTACCTGCTTCCGTTGACATACATATTTTATGGGTTGAGTGTGAGTGACTTGCCATGGTGTTCAGATTGATACTGATCGAAGTGACTCGCAGTGCGCTGGGTCGAGTTACTTCGCCATCTACCTGAGTGGGTATAACTACCATTCGCTTATCACTGCCTGCCAGCCTGCATGTCTGCTGATCCCGTTTTGCAGAATCCACCAAGAAGTACAGTGTCGAATTAGTCAATATCCTACCCACCTTCATATCTGTCATTCAAGCGGTCACCACCCTCGCATATGGCTTTTTATCGGATTACACTGGCAGTCGATTCTGGTTCACCTTCGGCCCAATGCTTTTTGGAGCTATACCCACTGGTATCCTAGCAGTGTGGCCGCAGAATTACGAGATCAAGATCTTCGCCTTCATGACACTCGGAATCCAACTCATGACGGCTGTCATCTATTCGTGGTGGAATGAGATCTGTTCTGCGGATCCTCTTGAACGTGGTATGTACCTAATCTTTGTTTCTTCTAGTCTGTTCCTACGATTGCAACTAATTCGATTTTTGATGAATGCACACAAGCCCTCGTGATCAGTGGCTCGAATGGACTGCAATATGTGATGTCTGCATGGTTACCTCTTCTAATCTTCAAGCAGACAGATGCTCCCAGCTTCAGGAAAGGTTTCATAACGGACTTCGTATGTAAGTAGAGAACAGAGGTGAATGCGTCAAGCGAACAGCTCATGAGTGTGCCACACCAGTCGTCTTGATCACGCTCGCGCTCCTCATTCTAGTGAAGATCCTGCACGGTAGAGAGCTTCAGGAACGAGCTCTGGTCGAGGAAGAGTATCTCGACTCCCCCAGAACTGCCGAAGACTCCCTTGACAAAAAGGATACCATCAAGAATCAGGACGATCCTCTTCAACCCACCACCGTTTTGGAGACGGATCCTCAAGAGAGATCGTTTCAAGGTTTGCATAGGTGATCGGTGCTTGAAAAGCCTCGAATCCATGAACATCAGTACTCGACAGTCAATCTTGCTCACACAGACGTCACGAGGTCGATTGGACAATTCTCGTTTCGACGTCACCTCTTGATGGTGGTAATCAGTATACATGGGTAAACATTATGAATCAGTATACATAAATAAACATTATTCATCAGTATCTACATGGTTGACATGGAGCCGACGCTTGAGTCGGAACAGAGCAAACGAGAATGTTGAGGTTTGGTACAGCTGTTTGAAGTGCAGGCGAAGGGCAACATTCTACAGGCCATTGCATCTGAACAATCAGGAGCTAGGGCCTTGAACGGTCAGCCACGACAACATACGAGAAGATGAGATATTTCCAGTCGAAACTCACGAGCGGGGCGCACGAATCGAGCTACCGATGTAATTCAACTCTCCACTTCCACCCTGAGCTTTAGCCTTGAGCACGAGACCCGTGAATGA